>NW_010101701.1:13924-68220 GCF_000699245.1 Pterocles gutturalis
AACTCTTTAAGGCAGAGCACTTAACTATTTTAGCAACAATTCTAGTCAATTCAGAGACAAGGTTTGAGGGATTTCATTTCTTTGACCTATTTCAGATATCTCCTCTGATATGGGACAGACACCTATTTTTCTTATTGACAGGGGAGGCAGGGTATGTTGGGTAGTTTATACATAGATATCTATGTCATTACTGAGGCTTCACATAGAGTCATCAGTGTGATGCTGAAGTTTCTTCAGAACATGCTGGGAACACTCCTGTTGTAGCTGGGGAGCACAGGATCTTGTTTCCTTTTCTAAGAACTATGTCTAATGTAGGACTCCAACTAAAGAGGTTTACTTTGCACTTGATGGCTTGCCAGGTTCCCTAAGACTTTTGAATGAGTGTGTTGACCAATAGGACTTCTTACCCAACCTATGCTTTCCCTCTTTCTCAGCTTTCAAAGAGGTTAACTATCTGCTTGCAGTGGTTTTCTAGAAAGAATCCAGTGTTTTACAGTTCACAGATCTGTCCTCTTGACCACACATCTTTAGGTGTTCATATTTGCATCGTTCTTTCTTTTCTGCAGGAATTATTTAATTTCACATCCAAAACCTTATTTTCCAGAATAGCTCCAAAATACCACACACAAAATGTTGCTCTGCACCATGGGGGAGGTAATTTTTCTAAGCCATCTCTGATTAGGCCACACAAGCCGCTAGTGAATTCAATGTACTGTCCTTCAGTTTCACTTAACATGAACTCATGGCACTTCTAATCTCTGCACCTAAATATGCTTTTACAAAAAATACTGAGTTAATGGAATAAGGAAAGAATTATTGTGGTCCTGGCTGCAGCTAATGGAGTCAACTAACATTTTGCCAGTAAGAGTAGGGGAGAGCTCAGAATTTTTTAAACTATACGTGAACTACCCTGCTTACTTGAAAAACAGAACAACAAAAAACTCCAGCATTTCAGTGAGGCATGGTGCCTGTTCTCGAGTTGTTTAACTTTAATGATGCATCCTCAGTAAACACTGCTATGTTGTGAGACTTTACAGATTGTTTTTAGATGCCTTGTGAAATGAAGAATAATCAGCCTGATATTGCACAGATTCTGCTGTGTGTTTTGTACTCAGATGTGGGGGTGTCAAAACAGGTCTTTGAGAAGCTGAGATTTGAAAAGAGCTTTTTAATTTTTCACCCTGAGTGTTAGTAATAACCTCTGAGTTCTTGTACAGTGTCACAATACATACCTCAAATAGAGAAAGGACCATTAGAAACAAGAGAAAAAAATAATTGCTATTCGAAACTTCAGTTTTATCCTGGTCACCTATAAAACAGAGAGCAACTTAGTGGTTATGGAAAGTGGACAGAACTAAAGTGTGCCTTGGAAGCAAAAGGTTATTTACAGTATCCATAAGAAGGAATTATGATGTTAGGGTTGAATAATTGCTGTAAATCTGTAACATGGGTATTTCCCCTACAGAACTGAGTCAACCTTGGCGACCAGACTACTTCCGGGGAAAAAGCAGAGATACTGTTGAGAGATCCACCTTATTTATCTCTAGATGTTGAAAATGTAATAATTGCCTACACCTTATCCAGTCAAATTCTTTCTTGTGTAAAATGAAAGATCTATTCTGCCTTAGAATTTCTCAATCTGTTTAATTTCTGTCTCGTTTCTGTGGCCAGCTAGGAATGCAGTAGCAGATGCATATGAAATTCTGGTAAATGGATTTACTCTAGAGAATATTTTGTTATTTATCTGTGAACACAGGAATTTCCTTTTGTATTTATCATCCATTTTTGTAATGAGAGTAGCCTACAAAATCTTAACACTACACAGATACAATTAATTTATGATGTTAAGAATTTAAAATGCAGGGAATATAACATTTTAAGGACCTTAAAATATAGGGATGAGCACTCAGTTTGCATTTATTACTCATTTTAATGTATTTTGCATTTATTTATTACTCATTTTAGTATATTTAATAATTATTGCTCCTTTCTGTAGAAATACGTCAAACAATGCTATAATGTGGAGTCTCACATTATTAATCTGTTTGGTTTATCAGGCTATTGGAATCATTCAAAATTCTTGAACTCAAACTCACATCTGCCTTCTTTTCCTTGATAGTTGCAATCTAAATATCTGAATTAGAAAGTATGACATTTGAAGGCACAAATAATTTATACACTAAAAGTTACAGGACTTTCAATTTGTCTCTTTTTTACTTCTGCTTATCAGGCCAATGCTTGTTCCAGCAGCTGAAGTCTTACACTAGTTTCAGTGGAGCATACCACTAAAAGCTCATAGTTTTATATATGCCTTAATCATCAGCGCACTTTCTCTCACAATCCAGAACAGATGATGAAATAAAATGCCTTTGAATATGCTAAATCTCTGTTACTTTATCTTCACATATATATACATATATATGCAGTTATTAAGGAAGCTTCCTTTAAAAAAATAAAGAGAGGATTTAAAAATGAGAATAAAGAGACTGGGCAGGTCCATATTTGTTTGTATTTAATGAATTTAGATCCAAGCAAGTCACCCTAGAGAACAAATATGCCATTATTTAATCATGCTTATTTCTGTGTTGTTGACTTACATGTGTTAACACAACTGAAAGCTGCTTAATTCTGAAAGTAACTGATGTAATATATAATAGAACACTATCCTCTAGGGCTAAACAGAGAGTACCACTCCTACCCACCATGAAAGCTCTGATATTAATGGGATTTAAGTGCTCCCATAGGTCTTGTGTTGAGGCGTAAGAGACAGAAAGCTGATGGGGGAAACTACTATAAACAAATAGACCTAATTCTTCATTTTCCTCAGAGATACTTAAAAAGAAAAGTTTTCTATGACAATTTTAAAGGATTAAGTACAAATAAAATCCCAAGCTTCTGCTGAATATTCTGAATGCATTCTTACTGAATGCATCAAATTATAGTGCTAAGTGGACCATTTTATGACAAACATTAAAATATTGTAGGATTAAGACTGTTTAATTCTTAATCCTACTACGGTGGTGTGGCAGCATACCACTGACTGGGCTGAAAAAGTTGTGTATATTTACCATATTTATTATCACTAATTATTTAAGTCTCTTTATTTCAAAGGATTTCAGACATGTCAATCTAACTATGGCGGCATAAAATAAATGAAGAAATAGTACCACATTTTGAGAAAAACTCTTTAGAGAGAGGGTGAACAGATTCTTATTCAGTGAACCCTTTGATATTTGATGAAACTCTGTGGATTTCAGTGGTACATAAGCACAGTCTGCAATTAAACTCTTAATTTTGTTACTTTAATGGGATCTACAACACAAAAATATATAGTGCATACCTAATAAAGAAAGTGTATCATCAGTGTACATGAGAATCATTTAGATTAGACAATGACTATGCCTTTGGAGGTAGTAGGTATAATAGCAGTAACCACCGAACAAAACTAGTATTAGGAATTCAGAAATACTGTTCACTATGATAAGATTGTTCAAATTGTGCCTGAATTATACATCTGAGACATGTTAACCTTGAATATTCTCTGTGGTAGTATGAATCCTACATTCTTCCTCAGCATAGTTCATTAAAAAATTAATTTCAGATTAGCTTTTCCTTTAATATAAAATAAATGTTTCCTACTGCTGCCTCCAAACATTCTTTTTTCTTTTGTTCTTGCTGACAAAAGAAAATAATGTATCACCATCTTCATAGTTCTCCTTTATGGATTGCTATCAAGATTGCATGTCTCCCCAGAATTAGCAGACCAATTGCTCATAACCATTATTCCTAGTCTGTAGCTTTCTTCAAGCCTTTTTATAACTTTTCCTATTTTCTCTCCTTAACTCCCTGCAGATTTTTTTATTTATTTTTTTTTCCTTTTCTCAGATGTACGCCACTGTGTTTTCCACAGTTGTTTTATTCTTTACTGCAACAACTTACCAACTGTTTTATTTCCCATGCAATATACATTTCTCTTTAATTTTCCTCTAATTCCTTTGTAAATTAGAAGAGGATGATCTTATGTCATAACTAGCTTTGACAGTGCCCATATCAAGTGGGTAGTGCAGTAAAGACTCAAACCAGTTACCACACAATCCCTACTATCATATCTTCATCTTGACAAAACCTCTCTCCCAATTTTCTTCCCTACTGCAGTCTTTCCTTATCCACCCACTTGCAGACATTGTGGTCATTTAACTGTCTGTCTGTGAGGCACACATACACTACAAACCCTTGGGCAGGCTAAGAAGTACTTCTGCCTTTCATTTGTTAGCAAGTCAAATAAATTGCTTGGCCAGTAGCCTAGGCTCTTTGGGAATATGCTGCATGAGGTTTTTTAGATAATATTTTACTCTGAGTGAGCTTGTCTACCTGAGGATGCATAAGGAGGTTAGCTAGTGGTACTGAAGGTGTAATTTCAAGTATTGCAACAAAATTAAGTATGTAAGTGGATACACTCATTTCCAAGTGAATGAAACAGAACCATTTTAATAGTATTTTATTCTAAGTAAGTGTCTGTATAAAGATCCAGGTTAATTAATCCATTTCAAGAGATAAAGTGTACTAATTTTCCCTTTGTAGTAAATCTCTTTTTACATTGGTGGCAGTATAATGCTCAGAATCCATAGAGTAATTTTATTTCACTGGGCTTTAATTTGCTTGTAATTTATGGAGGAAACAATAATAAAGAAACAGATGGCTACAGATTAATTAAGTGCTAAGTTAGCTTTAATAACGTCAGTCACATTGGTTTTTTTATGCTGTTTCTTTTATTTTTCCCTGCAAATTCTTTGTTCATTTCACTCTTCACTGAGGACTTTTAAATGTTTCTGAGGCACTCTCAGAACCCAGCATGAGCAGCTCTAACACTTTATTTGAAACACAGAAGGAAACCTGCTTATAAGCACGTGGAAAGAACTAAGGATATTTAATGTACTATAAAAGTTAAAGAAGTCTGTGACTTAAAATAGAAGTGCTGATAAAAAGCTAGGTTTCAGACTTTTAATGCTATCTGAATTCCTTCTCTTTTATTGATTTATTACAGTATAGACAATAACAGAGACATCTTGGCAGGGTATTACTTAGGTTTTCAAGATAATATTCAGCTCACTGAACATTTTTTTACTCATGGGTTTCATCTCATTCAAGTTAGCCATCCAAAGCTTAGTCAAAAGAGGAAGATAAACATCTCCATTTATATACTTCTAATAGAACAACCTATAGCAATTCCCAGTTTGCTCCGATGAATATAGAAAAGGTCTAAAATAGATAGAACACCATGAAAAGCCTTCATGAATTACTGAAAGCTATGACTTCTAAGAGAAAGGGCCTGTTTATTCTAAAGACAAATACCTCTCCTGGACTTTGTCTGAACTTTGAAAAGTGTGATGTCTGCACATATCCTAGTCGATAAAAGAAAACAGGTAAGTGTCACACTGTTTTAGAATTCTGAAAGTTCATCTGCAATCTCTTTTGTTATTTTCCTTTATCAATTAAAGGCCAAATTATTTGTGAAAGGGATAAAAAAAAAGATGGAAAAAATATTAAATAATTTAATATGTGTTAGCCTTTTGGGAAGTGACCATGCAGTGATCTGCTCCCAGAACCGTGCCTGGACTTGATTTGGGAAGGAGCTGCAGTAGACCAAAAAAAGAGTCCAGGAGACACAAGAGATCAGGGATTCATTATGGGTTGTTGTTTTTTTTTTTTTTTTCTGTGACCTTTTATATAGCAAGATAAACACAGATTCATATAGATATTAGAGATAAATTTATACAGATAGATAATAAATACAGACATTACACTAAGAATAACAGTATTTCTAAGAAAACAATGAAGGAGCAACATAAGACTCCTTCAAAGCCTCCTAGAGATATTTTACCACTTGAAGAAAATGACCTTATGATATACTTACTGAGAACTTGCACAAAATCCTCTGAATTTTCAGCTGACTTTGTCAAGTCTTGGAACAGCCTCTTGAAAGAGTCATTTCCTGAATGGGTCAAGGTAAAAAAGAAAAAAAAATTCTTTATAGGGGAAGACACATGGAAAGTAGGATTCAAAGATAGCTTGAGGGATTCATGAGGCAGCAGAATAGTTCCCAGGAAAGTTGTGTGCCACAAAATTGTAAAATACATTTATTAAAAAAAAACCAAACAACAACAAAAACAGAGGATAACTGAGGATAAACAAACCTTTGGAGGTGAATGACCACAAACTAATATTTTTTTCATTACATTGTTTTCTAAGGAAAATTTCTTAGTTAAAAATTCTGGTAAAACAGCAGGTTATATTACAATCTCACATAGATCTGTGCTGGTTTGTTAGAGATTGCAAGAACTACTAAATTCTGCCAAAGAAAGACACTAGATTTCTGGTCTGCAGCAGTTGTGACTCTTAAATTTTTGCTAGATCAGAAATGCCATGTTAAGGACAAGCCAAAAATTCCCAGTATACACAACTTTACCATCTCTCATCTCTGGTCTAATACGTAAACTATATTATTAAATGTCTGTAATGCTGTCTGATGCATTTCAAAGCTCGTGCAAAAGAATAGCGTTAGTCTATGAAACACCCCAGAGAGGAGGAAGGGTGGATTAATTTTATGTTGGTCAATTCACTTGTTTATTCAGTTCAGTGCAATGACATTGAAAAAGTGACACAATATGCATTTAGAATAAGTAAAAAAAGGTTAAATTTCTAACACTGCCCAAGTGTTTAATAATCAATAACTTTACAGGAATTAGAATTGTATCTTTGTATTGTTTATACCTAGCTGTGCTTTATACATCTGGAGGCTAAGTTTAGAGAATCTTCTTGCAGCAATATCCATTCTTTCTTTTTTTATATCTCAGTACCCTGTTTAATCAAGGCAAAACAGATGTTTTGCAAAATTGTAAAAATGTCTTTGCCTCTTCCTGGAAACTTTAATGAGGAGACAATGAATTACAGCAGCACCTCATAGGTATTTATACACTGAGAACTCTGAAATCCAGCTAATTATGGTAGAGTAGGTTAGATCTTGGATCAGCTTCAAGGATTTTGTGATGAAAGTATGTTCCTTTCATTATGGAGTAATAATAAAAAGAACTATAGCTTTTCCTTTTCTGTCGTCAGTATTGTATAGCTGAATGCTATTGAGTTGGCTGAAAGTCTCCACCAAGAAAGATTGTTTCTCTTACATTATCATCAAACAGTGAGTGAATGAACTCAAACCAACAGAACAGAATGTGGTGAAAAATGCTGACACTAATGTAATTCTACGTTGTGGTGTTAATAAATTCAACACGGGAGTTTTTACAAGACATGCATATGAGATAACCAGCTTATGGGCATCTTGTTTATTTCCAGGATTGCTATTTGTTAAGTTTATTAGATTTAGAGTTTCCCCCCAGAAACTTCATGTGAGCGGTACATTTTTACTTACTTCTGGACATTTGGACCAAATTAATCGTTTTTAATGCATTTGCTAGCAAACAAATTTTGTACTACTTTTTCCTTGTTTCAGTTTCTAATACATTAAAAGTTTCTTTGCCTAAATAAAAGATCCAAAGAGGTTTTTTTATTGTTGCTATTTAAGGTTTATTGCATTGGCCTTTGAGGAAATATATCTATAGCAGGTAATTTAAGTATATTGCGTCTCAATTTCTGCAAAAAGAATCAAATTGGGAGAACGGAGTTAGTAATTTTGCATCTTTTATACATCAAAAGGAAACATGAAACTAACCTATGGTAGAAACAGCAGATCAGTTATCATTTTAGAAGCTCATAGGATACCATGCAGAATTCACTAGTATGCAGAGCAGGAGCATGTTGCTACATTTGTATTGTTATTTAAAAACAAGCATTCAAAAAATACATGGTATTGAATCCTCTAAACAATTTAACTGCTGAGAAGTGTAGGTTCTCAAGTGGTGGAGGATTTATCCTCACTCTCACAAGAAAGATGATAGTTAAAACTAAAAAATAGTCCTTAAATGTGGCAAATGGAAAACTGTTTTATTGTATTTTCTCAAATGTTTGAAATCTCCATTTTAAGAAGCTTGTATTCATACAGTGATAGAATCACAGAATGGTTTTGGTTGGAACGGACCTTAAAGATATTTGAGTTCCAAGCCCCCTGCCATGGGCAGGGACACCCTCCACTAGCCCAGGTTGCTCAAAGCCTCATCCAGCCTGGCCTTGAACACCTCCAGGGTTGGGGCATCCACAACTTCCCTGGGCAACCTGTTCCAGTGTCTCACCACCCTCACAGTGAAAAACTTCTTCCTAATATCTAATCTACATCTACCCTCTTTCGGCTTAAAACCATTACCCCATGTTTTATCACTATACTCCCTGATAAAGGGTGTTTCCCCATCTCTCCTGTAGGTCCCCATTAAGTACTGTAAGGCTGCTCTAAGGTGTCCCCGGAGCCTTCTCTTCTCCAGGCTGAACAACCCCAACTCTCTCAACCTGTCCTCGTATGGGAGATGCTCCAACCCTCTGAGCATCTTCACAGCCCTCCTTTGGACCCGCTCCAACAAGGCCATGTCCTCATGTCCTTCCTAACTTGGGAGCTCCAGAGCTGGATGCAGTACTCTAGGGGTGGGGTCTCACAAGAGCAGAGTAGAGTGAGAGAATCACCTCCCTCTACCTGTTTGTTATGCTGCTTCTGATGCAGCCCAGGATACGATTTGATCTCTGGGCTGCAAGTGGACATTGCTAAGTCATGTTAAGCTTCTAATCAATCAGTACTCCCAGGTCCTTCTCTTCAGGACTGCTCTGAATCCATCCTCCGCCCAACCTGTATTTGTTCTTGAGATTGCCCTGGCCCACATGCAGGACCTTGCACTTGGCCTTGTTGAACTTCATGAGGTTTGCATTGGCCCACCTCTCAAGACTGTCATGGTCCCTCTGGATGGCATCCCTTCCCTCCAGCATGTCCACCATGCCCCACAGCTTGGTGCCATTGGCAAACTTGCTTAGGGTGCACTCAATCCCACTGTCCGTGTCTCCCACAAAGATGTTAAACAACACTGGTCCCAATACTGACCTCTGAGGAACCCACTCGTCCCCTGTCCCCACTTGAACACCGAGCCATTGACCACAACACTTTGAGTGCAACCACCCAGCCAATTTCTTATCCAGCGTGTGGTCCATCTGTCGAAACCATATCTCTCCAACTTAGAGACAAGGATGTCATGCAGGAAAGTGTCAAAAGCTTTGCACAAGTCCAGGTAGATGATGTCACCACCAACGCTGTAACCGCATCGTAGAAGGCCACCAAATTTGTCAGGCCTGATTTGCCCTTAGTGAAGTCATGTTGGCTGTCACAAGTCACCTCCTTGTTTTCCATGTGCCTTAGCATAGTTTCCGGGAGGATCTGCTCCACGATCTTGCCAGGCACAGAGGTGAGACTGACCAGGCTATAGTTTCCCAGGTCTTCCTTTTTTCCCTTTTTAAAAATGGGCATTATTTTTCCCCTTTTCTAGTCAGCAGAAACTTCGCTACAGTGCTATGACTTCTCAAATATGGCTTCTGTAACAATTAGGAGTTAAGAACTTTAAGTCTCAGTTGAGAAATCCTGGAAATCCTTCCTCTGGGAGAATCAAAACTGCCCTGTTCCAGAACTATAAGACACTATTAAGGAGCTGGAGAACCTGAGATTCCTAGGAACTCTAGTGTTATGGTTTCTCATACATTGACTTCTCAGTAAACTAAGATGTTTCTCAGGATCCACTAGCACAAGACTCCTACCTACTTTCCAAGGGACTTGTCACGTAGCTAAGAGAGTGACAAGGCTAGATCAAAAGCAGTGGGGTGGGAAACAATTCTTGGTTTATACACCTGCATTTAGACATCTGCAATGCAATGCTCTCAATGTGACCTACTGACAAAAGCTCCTAGTGTTGACTATGGAGCCAAAATAGTCCCATATAACCTAGAGTTGCTTAGTTTACCTTAGGGTGAACGCTTAAAATTGATCAGCTGTAAACTCTCTAAACATTGGTAACAAGTAACACATGAGACGTTGAAAAAAAGGACATGAACTTGATAGAAATGACACAGCACCTATGTGAGACCTGTGCCACTATTAGGTGGAGGTCAAAAGAAGGTGAACTATCTCAAAGGACAGAAAGTATTCATGTTTAGGCAATGGGTTTGTTTTCCTCATCTCCATTTACTGCCATGGAAGCTTAGACTCGTCGCTCACATATAGACCTTTTCATGCAGATACTTAAGTTTAAATGTCTAAATCAGAACTGGAATTCCACCTATGGTTTCTATTCATGTTTAGCTAAAATAAGTTTATTCCTATGGAATTCCTTTTTTTAAATAAAGTTACATTTGTAGTTCACTGACAGTAAATCCAGTTTTTGACCTCCACTGGTTTTCAAATGTGGTATGAAAGAGGCCAAACAGTAATCATTGCTTACTTCCTATATCTCATTAAATATTGTGTATTCTTCATAGTATGCTTTTACCATCCCTTTTCTTTCTTTTTGTAAGGAAAGTAATTTAATTTTTTTGAGCCTTTTGTATAGGTAAATATTTTCTATTCCCATTAGCAAATCTCTTAATTGGTTCTGTGTCATCTTTTTTAACCTCTTGGTAGGTTGTTTCACATAGCTTTCAAGGTCTGAACACCATTTTGGCTTTAGAACTGTCCTCTTTTCCCATCTCAGCTTTATACCCTTCTTCACTCTTCTGTCAACAGATTAACATTGAACACAATATTCAGTGGGTTATCTGTGGTGTGTCTTTCCTAAGTTGATGCAGTAGATAAAGAACACTTTTAGATGCATGAATAGTGAAGTTTTTCCTTCGTGATTGTAGTTTAAATACATTTTACTAGAGGAAAGGTCAGAACTGCAGAAAGTTCCTCTGACCACCTGTGGATAATTTATTTGCATGTAAAATACATACTTGTAAAAATGAGGAATGCAATACATTTTCAAAGAATTATAATTGGCAACAAAAGTTACTATTATTTCAGGGAAAATACAGCTTCACCTGTAGTGCTTTGAGTTTAAATTTGATTCCTAGTCTGCCTCTTCTATATTCCCTTGAAACATAAGCAGTATATCACTAGTTAATTGTGGAACACCTACTGTGTACTGTGTGTTGTCGTGTTTTTAAAAGCAACCACACAGCCTCTTGTTAAAAACCTCGTGTGCTGAGGCAAAGACAGGGAGGCTTTCACTCATCACTTACAGTCACAGGCAAGAAACTGACATGACTTGGGAAAACAAAAAAAAACCCAGCTGAATTTATTATTAACAATCAAAACCAAAGCAAGATAATGAGAAAAAGAACTACATCTTAGAAAGGCACTTTTCCCCCACCCCTCCCTTCTTCCCAGGCCCAAGGCTTTGTTTCTGGTTTCTGTACCTTCTCCCCCTGGCAGCGCAGAGGGGCAGGGGATGGGGGTTGCAGTCAGTCCACGTTGTCTCTGCTGCTTCTTTCTTCTCAGGGGAGGGCTCCTCACAGTCTTTCCCTGCTCCAGCGTGAGGTCCCTTTCACAGGAGAGTCCTTCACAAACTACTCCAATGTGAGTCCTTCCCACACGGGGTCACAGTCCTCTGGCAACCGCTTCGGCTCCAACATGGTTTTCTTCAAAATTCGCAGCCTCCTTAGGGTGCAGCTACTTCTTCCAATGTGGAGTCTTCCACGGCTACATCTCCATGAGCTACAAACAAGGTCTTCTTCTCATGGACTTCATGAGGCACAATCGTGCATCACCATGAGTCTTCACGACAGGCTGCAGGAGAATCTCTGCTCCGGGGCACCTCTTCCTCTCCTTTCTCTTCACTGACCTTCGTGCCTGTGTAGTTATCTCTCTCAGATCCCATTTCTCTCTCTGCTGCAGGTTCTTTCACCCACTCCTGAGGAAACTGACTCTCAGGCAAGCCATGGCCAAGGCTTGGGCTGCAGCAGGAAGAATCCGGGCATGCAGCTGGATGGCCGGGCCCTGCCCAGGGGGCCACGCCCCCCCCCCATGTTCTGTGTCCCCTCTTAAATCTGTTATTTGCAGAGGCACTAATTGTCTCAGCCCTGGCCAGGGGTGGGTCCAGCCTGAAGCTGGGGAAACTTACAGCAGTTTCTCACAGAAGCTAGGTTGAAAAAAAACTTTCCCCCATCCCTCTGGCTACTAAAACCTTGGAGCCGGGGGTGGGGGTGAACTCTTAGCAGTCACTTACAGGAGCCATTACTGTGGCCCCTCCCCTGCTACCAAACAAACCCACCACACAAAACCACAACAGGTGTATATTAGAACTAGACTCTTAAAGCAGACTACCTAGCAGCATGAACTAGTTCAGAAATACTAAAATTATTGTCCTTTCCTTTTAACAAACAAGCATAATGGTGTAAAAGCTACAACAGTATCAGGAATAACAAAAGGCTAGAAGAGGGAGAAATAGTTTTTAAAGTGTCTTTTTTTGTGTGGCTCATAAATAACTGATAAGGAAAGGTACGGTTAATGGGAAGCAAAGCTTAAACTTGACAAGTGGAACTGCCATCAACAACTATACTGTTAAAGTCATCTAATGAAATTGTTGGCTGATTTTCTAGGTATCCGAGGAGCCTGTACAAAAGAACAGATCAAGAGAAAAAAGTAGGAGCAGAGATTTGTGATAAAGAATAAAAGTTTATGTTAAAACACTAGTTTGGAGAAAATCTAGGACAAAAGACTTCTGGAAAGATGGGCTACAGGAAAGAATCAATCATGTAGAGAGATGAGAAATGAGGAGTTACTACAGTCCAGCAACAAAAAAAGAAGCTTATATGAAAAATCAAACTGGTGGAGTATTAACTGGTATTGGCAGGATGAGAAGAGAGAACTAGAGAGGAGATAAGCATAAAAAGAGATTCATTTTGATTTGGAAGAAGAATGTGCAAATTGGAATAAGGAAGCAATAAAAAAAGGAGAGCAGCAGAGCAGATTGGAGATGAATTTACAGGAAAACTTGTAAAACCAGGAAAGCTGAATAGTCAGGACTAGATCTGAGACAAGAAATTGTGTTCATCTAATGTAATTTTAGCTATTTGTAATGAAGACATCAACTGTTGACCTACATTTACTACATTTCCCTTACAGACAAGGGAAAAGAAATTTCTTCCATTTAAAGGACTCTAGATGCCTGCATTAGAACTGGGTAGCTAAGTGTTACAGACAAGACTGACAAAAGTATCAGCTGAAGGAGTCAGGATAGGAAAAAAAAAAAAACAAACACACAACCAAAACCAAATAACCAAAAAAACCCTGAAGCTAACTGAAAGGCATTTTCTTAAACAGAAAGAACCTAAGTCAAGGGAAAACACTTCCTATTAAATTCTAGAAAGAAATCTAGGATTCAAAGTACTATACCTCTGACAATAGCCTCTGAAGTCTTTTCCCTATGGAAAAAAAAAAAAAATCTTTTTTATGTGTGCTTGTTCCCATTTCCTACCTGATATAAATCTTAGTCACCCCATAACTTCACTGGGTTCATGCTTTGGGGTGATCCGTAGAGCACACAGGAGAATTGGGTAGAAAATGAAGGAAGAATTAATTTGGTTGGTTGGTTGTTGTTTTTTTCTTTTTTCTTCAGTCCTAAGCATTTTATATTCAATCACACACACAAGCAAAACACTCCAATTCAATAACCTTATTGCTATAATAAATTCAATAATTCTGTAGTTCAGAAATACCCAAGGAAATATTTCCTCTGTAACCATAATTAATTAACTCCTTTATGCTTATACATTCACATCTAGTTTGTAATCATATTGCTGAAATTTGTTGAAAATAGCTGTTGCGTTGGGGTTTTTTTTGGGTTTTTTTGTTGTTTTTTTTTTAATGTCTGCATAATGTGGTTTCAGTCATCTGGAAATTATTTTTGCATTTGAATCAGATTAAAAGAAAACATAGTCTCTTATGTTTTGCTTTTTTTCAGGGGGAGTGTTTTCATTTTGATTTGGTTTTTTTTCTCTCTTTTGGATGAGACAACCAAAAGGTGATTGAGGTAGAATTCAGAAGACTTCCAGAGGTTAAATGGTGACATGAAGTAGTCGTGAACAATACTTGTGATTGTATGCTTTTTACACAGTAGCTTAATGGATAAAGTTGACATCCAAGTTGTGGAAAAATCAAGGTAAAGCACACACATATATATATTTATAAATGTGCTGTGTAAGCTGAAAACTGTTTGAATAATTTCAGAATTTATAGAGCTACTTGATTTGGAAAACTCACTTCAAACATTCAGTCAAATACTGTAAATATTTACCATGCCGAGATATGTTATTGTATAGTATAAACAATTTTGTAGCTGAAAAAATGGTTCAATGTAAATTAAAAATATGACTTTGTGTAAGGAACCATACTTCATGAATAACTACTTTCATGAAGTAACTGACATGAAATTAGCCTGTAGTACTGTTACATGTCTTTGAGCTATGAGAAACAGTGGAACAGAGTGTGTTTTGCAAAAGCAGAGAAGAGTACGGGTTCTAATCTAAAAAGAGACAAAAGGAACAAGACAAATCTAGAAATTTTCCTACTGGAGAAGATTTTAGGGAGATTTTTTTTGATTCCTTTGCATTTGAAATTCCAAATAGAATTTGAGAGATAAACTTTCGTGATGAGATGATCAAACTTATTTTTTGTGTTGTTTTACATTAAAAAACATGAATTACTGTATTGTAAAAAGTAAAGTGGAGGAAGCTTCATTTCAGGCTGTATGTGTTCACTGCGAGTCTTGGGTTTTTATTCATGTGATTCACCTATGTTGATGTCTGTAGGGGTATGTTTCAGTGATATGTTTTGTGTAGTTGTTATAGTTTGACTAAACTTAGGTGATGTATTTGTCCCTGTGCTGCAAAGGACAGACAACATTAACATACAAAACAGATGAATTATCAGCTTAATTAGCAAGCACGCCAATGCTTTACTTTCAGTGGAACTCACCAAAGAACTACTAATATGGATTCAATACCTTCCTCTGCTGTTTCTCCTCACTTGTAAAGTTATTTCACCATCTGAAGCCCAACTGTGAACTAAGAAAAAGAATAGTAAAAGCCACTAGTATTTTATTTTTACTTTGAAATACTTTAAAAAAATAATAACTTACTCTCATAGTCCCACATAACATCTGTTTCACATTGTAGATTAAACTGCTAAGAATTTATTAACTCTTTTAATTATTTTTTTTTTAAACCTTGAGCTAAAACAATAGCTGTCTGGTTTGGAAAATTGTGGATGCATTACTTAAGTTCATTCTGTTTAAGGAATTTTATGGTGCCTTGCAATATTTCCGGTAAAAGGTTAAAAGTCTGTGTTTGTTTGATGCATACCTGATTTTATAGCGCAAAACTGGAAATCTCCATGTGGGTAAATTAGAAAGCTTTAAATATATTTAATGAAGCTTAGTCCTGCAGAGAGGACTTGTTGGAAACTCATCTTTACCTTTTTGGAATTAATAACCTAGATCAGTAGCAGATAAAACTGGGATTAGTTGATGGGTGTAGTCCAGTTTAATTTCCTATGTGGATGAACATTTTAGGTGGTCTTGTCATTTGTGTAGTTAATTGTAATCTGTTTCCTTTTCTAGGTTGGAATGAGTACCGGGCAATCTATTTGGAGAACACATTTGGAAAAAGAGCTTTCAGATGAGCAGTTCGATAGTAGCTGACGTGATAGTCTCTCTGTCGTCTTCTTGACAGCTGTGGATACTTTTGGTCTTTTTTTTTTTTCTTTTTTTTTTTTTTTTTTTTCTGCAGCATTAAGGAATAAGACAAGACACAAGAGGGTTAGAGTTTTGTTATAAGTGTCCCTGAACCTTCGCCTTAAATTGAGCTTCCCAAAGAAAAACAAGGGTCTTTCTGAACTGAAAAAGCCATATTTTATTACAAAATTAACTAGAATGATGTATATATTTTGAAACAGAGACCACTCAAAGTGATTAGATAAGAGAATAGAAATAAAAGGGACATATAAAGAAGTATTTCCACGTATATTGTGTCCTTCCAGATTGTGACTTGCATTCACCTACAGTTTTTGTCAACTCAGTAGCTCCCCAGGTTCTTACAAACTCTGCCATCACAAGTGTTGGTTGTGCTGCAAGCACCCTGTGCTTCCCATATGCTTGATAAATATTCACTCTCTGCTTCCTCCTCTTCCTGCCATTCCCTAAAATCTGGAAACTTTTTTCATGAGCTTCTTCATTCACTGCCAAAGGCAGAAGCAATCTCATATTCTCTCCAGCAGTCCCACCACATTCAGTCATCATGTTTTTAAGTGAAGATAGCATATAAAATAGAAGCAAACACATAAAACACATTATATTCGTCACAAAGGCTAAAACTTGCCTTTTTACAAAAGACAGTGTTGAACAGAGAGGTTTAGATCATCACTCTAAGCAGCTCAAAGAAAACGCAATGAAGAAATGAAACCTAAGATAAAAGTGCTAGAGTTGGCATTAAAGAATATCACAGAACTTTAAACTGGAAAGGACCTCTGGAGATCATGGACACAGGACTAAGTTCAGAGGTACATCAGGCTTGAGATTGTGAAGGGCCTTGACCATTAATGTTTTGCAAGGATGAAATTTTTATCACCACTCTGGGCCTAATCATTCTAATTACAATTTTTTCTTCTACTTATAGTTAATCTGAATTTCTTCTGAGTCCATTGTTTCTTGCCCTTTTGTGTGTACCTGTGAGAAAAGTCTGGCTCCATCTTTCTTTTGATATCCCTTCATGCTCTAGAAGGCAAAAATACATTCCCTCCCTGTGTCACCTCCAGGCTAAACAAACCCATCTCCCTCAACCTCTCCTTGTGTGTTTCGTGACTTTATAATTTGTTGCCGTTGTTCTGGCCTGAGTGTCCAAAATCTGGGCATACATGACCATTGGAACCTCCCAGGGAGAAGAATCACTCTCTTCAGCCTGCTCTTGCTGAGACCACTCTTCACATGTGGAGGCATCCTCCTATCACATGCAGTTTATGGTTCAAACTCCCCCACCACCCACAAGTCCTTTCCTGCAGAGAAAGCTTTCCCCTGCATCTAAAATTAAGCACCTGTATATATGTAGCTCCCTCGTGACCAGATTACCTTGTCTACTTAGATTTAGCATTTATTCCCCCTACTCTGGGTAAGCGTGAAATAAATCACTAGAATACATTCACTAAAACTTACTAGGAAACCTAGGTGAACAGCTTGCACAAAAAAAAAGGAATAACATCTGCCTCTAACTCTGATTTAAAATATAAACACTTTTCTTGGCAGAACAGAGCTACCATCAAACTACTGAAAATTAACTCCCTTTAAATTTATTTTGAGAAATTTCTTAAATACAGATGTGTAAGCACACATTTAACCATTCTCTACTTAATGCCTAATCACCCCAGGCACAGGATCTGATTGATCCCTCTCTTTTCTCGCAATGGCTTGGATAGGTTAAGAAGGCAAAAATAATTCTTTTTTTCTAACATTTTTTCCCAATATTTCCTAAATATTTTTATTTTCCTAATCTCATATGAAATCAATTTGTGACAGACTTTCTGTCAATTTGAATTAAATTTGTATGTATAATTCAGAAAATTGTGCATTTGGGCATACAATACTTGGGAAGTTTTGGGAAACATTTACTGAAATGTTACCTTTCAGCTAAACAACTGATACACTATAGCTGGACATTAGAAAAAGGAGTTTCAAGACATGTTTTGTGGTAGAAATTTTGATTTCTATTTTATAAATGACCAGGGTAAAATAAAAAATATTCTCAATCAAAATAATATTTGTGAAGAATTGGTAATGACGACATGATGAAACTACTAAGAAAATTCTCAATTAAGTTATATAATACAGTAAGGAATATACTGTATACTGTATACCGGCTGCATGAGTGGTGTCAACTGGTCAGCAAAGCTGAGAAATTCTGTTACCAGCTTCTGTTGGAAAGGTTTTCATACGAAAGATTATACTCCAGAATCAGCCCCTGAAGACCCTCTTGAGAAAGGACACATCCTCGAAAGAAAGCAAATCCCGTGTTTACACATCATCTTTGGAAATGATTCAGACATTTTGTGTTAACTGCCATGCACTACAGAACTAGTGCTGTTGGAATTAAAGAATTTACTTTCAATGAAAGTCATAAGTGAAAGGACTGACGTACACTAGCTTTTCTGCATGCTAGATGTATATTATCTGCCTAGTACAAAGTCAGAAACTACAATCTTAATTACAGCTTTTCTTCTCCCTTTCTTTAAGTTAAACACAGAGTAACACCTTAATTTGCTCACTGACTTTAGATAAAGAGCTATGAGGTCATTCCATATTTCTCAGATCAAATGTTCCTCAGCTTAACTCCGCACTGAAACAGTACTCAGATATGCCAACTCCATTTTTGTTTTATTTTTTATTTTTCCATGCAAAATCAAGTTCTTAGGGAAAGGAAATCTATGAACAGACACTCAGTACAGAGTGCATAGTGGTATTCTCCAACAAATAAATATAGAGATACCCTTGGGGAAAACAAAAACAAAAACAAAAAAAACCAAACCAAACCAAACCAAAACAAAACCCCAAAAAACCAAAAAAGGGTTACGTTGTTCTGTTGCAAAGATTTTTAAATAAATCCCACATATATGGTTCATTATTTTTACAGATTTACACTCCAGGGGGTGTATGTTACGACAATTTCACGATATTTTAATATTTTATATTTTTGTGGTATTTTTAGGTTCTGTTGTGGTTGCAAATATTGTTAAATAGCTGTTAGTCTCAAAAAGCTACACATTTTTATCCCATCAAAAAGGTATGGGCATAAACATTTTCCTTTTTAACTTTTCTTCATGAAGTGTTCAAAGGGCGCAAAGGTATACTTAGTTCTCTTAGAAATTATGACTTTTCTCAGAAATATGCAGATGTGACAGTATTTAATGCCTTTGTTTGTTTCCTTGTGTGCTTCTTGGCATGTTTTATGTGGAAACAGCCTTCCTAAAATCTAGGCTATATCCTTATATCCACTGCAACATAAAACAGGAAAGCAGATATGACTATAAATTGATTAACACTGCAAAAATGTAAGAAGGGAAGATATATAGAACACCTTGAGTACTGCTTTAAAGTGAGTACTGCTTTAAAGTGGTGTAAGACTGTATTTTATATCCTTTTGAAGAGAAAATTAATTAAAATCCTTTAAAACAATAAACAGCTGAAGTTATAGAGAGATGAGTTTTGTCTTTCTGCATTGTGGCGTGAACGTAGTGTAACAAGGGAGAACAGCCAACAACAGCAGTGCAAACAAAGCAGCTTCAGTCGGTGGCTCAGCAGTACTACAAGAGCACGTGAATGGTGAGGAGGACAATGTGTGTGTGTCAGATATGGCCGTCATGACAGAAGCACGGTGCTCTGCACATAGTTCATAACTGGATTTTTCCCGTTGTGTTGGGAATGAGCAATTTGAACGTGATAGCTATTAATGTTCTTTGGCATGCTTACAGGTGACAGATGTCTTCTATTTCAGTTCCAGTTCTATTTTTCACAAAAAGAGGAAAGAGCAGGGAAATGTGTATTAGGCCAACCACTTGGACTCCTATGAAGTTAGTTTTCAGCTATTCTCTTATTGCTACTAAATTGAATTCAAGACAGAAATTTAAGCAGAATAAAATAAGGAAGGTAAAGGTAGGAAACACCTACCTTTTTTCCTCACATTGTGCAACTAGACAGGTTTCTTTTTTAGCAAAAGCAGTTCTAAGTTGTAACCTATTCTGGAAGACCTTCCTTTAAAAACAGTATTACAGATCAATGAACGAAGAGCTATCTATTTTGCCAGTCCCAATATATTTTTTGATGAACTATGCATGAATGCAGTTCACTTTTAATGACCCTTTATACTCTTAATAAAAGGGTATATATTCATGCTCAAATTCAGGGACTGGGTGATATGTGATTTTCAGTTTTGTATTCATGGAACGCCTTTAATGAGCTTTCTGCATCCATTGAGAAAAGTGTGAAAGAATTCATCGTGCTACAGCTATTTCATGTTTTCCTTGTAAATTGAAAAGAAAAAAAAAACATATACATCTTCACAAATCTTGAAAATAATAGATCAACTCAAATGAAAAAACTCTCTGCCTGTGTAGGTGAGATATCTTTTACTGTATTGTTTAACAGCTAGAAATGTGTTGAATACTAGAGAATGATTATTTTATCTGAAGCAATAAATATTTATAAAAGCATTCATAATTCCATCTAAATATATTTTAAAAGATTAGATTGAATCTACAGACCTTTTCAAAAAAAAAGAAGCAGCTACTTTCCAATTTTAATTTAGTACAGCATTTTATTGCTGTATATTAGAATTACTTAATAGTACTTATTAACTTGTAATAGCATTAAAAGTGAGAGAAAAGCTAGTACAAGAAAAGCGCTTAAGAAAAATACATTGTGTTGTGTACAGGCTATTCACAATAACAAGTTTTTTGAAATTAAAAATAAAATATAAAATTAATTCCTGCAATGTGACAATAGTAATTTTAATGAAATCAAACTGGGGATGAATTTGAATCAGAGAATTGCACCATTTTTTCACTGGACTGAATTGAAGTATTTGATTTCACTGACAACATTATAACTAGAAATACATTTCTTTAAATTGAAATACGTATGCTTAAAACCTGTGGCCAGAGCCTTTAACCTGGCTCTAAGGGAGACAAGCTTCTGCTATTGTCAGGGCTAGCAGGACTAGCTAGGAAGCTGATATTAGAAGTTTGTGTTCATACTGAAGATCCCAAATGTCATCTGAGTCTCAGAGATGTTGAAAATGCAACAACTTCTGGAGATTATTCTGTTCTCCAGAAATATTTTTCCATGTTTTGCACAGGTGTGTTTATTCTTTTACTCCTACTAGCTGCTGTATTATGCTTTAAACACCTGTTTTACTTCCTTTGTAGTGTAAGGGCACCAGACAGCCCAAGGGACTTACCTTCTGGTACCCACACTTAGTAATTAAGCTGTCAGTGTAGCATGATTTCTGAAGCAGTAATAACGTCTTAAGGATGTATTTCTTCTTGCAGAATAACACCTTATTATATATGTGTGTGTTTGCATATATATATGTGTATATACATGTTTTTATATAGGTAAATATGTGAGAAAGAAAAAGAGAAAGAGAAGTTACATATGTGTATATCAATCTAGATGTTTGTGCATATATAGCTCCTTGCATATCATATATAATATTATTTGTATATACAGCATTGTGTTCTGTACAATTTTGATAACTACACTGTTGGATCTTTCCAGTATAGGTATCTACTGTCTTTTGTAAAACAACATTATCACAGGGTGAAACATATCTCTTCAGCTTATGGCAACTATTTAAATTAGAAAGTAGTAAATAGGGAAAACAGGCCCTGAGGTGGGGGAAACACATGCAGGGATGTTCAACACCATGACAAAGGGGGAGCCCAAGGTGGGTAAATGGCAAGCTGCCTGCCAGGAATAGGACAGGCTGGTTGTTCCTCTGAGGGCATAGTGCCCATCACAGCCAGACAGGTGTTTAATTGGTGTGAGTGGGTATCCTGCACAAAATAGTTGATCCTGTTGGTGCTGTAAACCGGAACCTTAGGAAAGAGATCCCTATATACCTGCTATACTCATCCCATCTAATAAAAAAAAAAATATATATATATTTTTGTGCCAGTGCCTGGTGTGATTTTTTGCATCTACCCCACCCTGAGTTATCCCATGGCAAAAATTCATACAGCTTATCTACCTGTCTTCTGTTATGACAGCTGAACTAGCACTGATGCTGTTGAAAGGCAATCATCCTCTTTTAAATCAGCTTGCTTTTTATTCTCCCCAAAATAACAGGCTGTAAACAACAAAAATTCACTGGGAATTATCTTTCTCAGGTATTTTTCCTTCACTTAATTTGGAAATAGCAAAGGAATTTTTTTTTCTTACTTTTTTCTTCTTACTTTTTCTTTTTTTTTTTTTTTTTTTTTTTTTCCCCAGCAGGGAAACATAAACATTGATATCTAACCACATCTCTTTCTTTGTTTTCAAACCTTAATAAAGTTTTGCATAAAATTAATTTGTTCCACCATTTCAGTTTACTCTGTTTTTTTTTTCAAGGTTGTCATGCTCCCCAAGCTTTTTCTTGCTCCAAGGGTAAAGTGAACAAAAAGGTCTTTGAGAAAACACCCTCACATTTTTCTGATTTGTGACAAGAATGATATAATTTGATAACAATATTTTATTTCAAAAGTGAGTTCATAGTAAAATGTTAATTTGATGTTAATCAAAAAGAAAAAAACTTTGTCTTTTGTTTAGTGTCATAATTTTCCTAATATTTTCTTACGGTACTAAATATTTTGCATATCTGCATTCTAAATTTGATAGAAATTACTAGTATTAGACAATGCACTGTAGTTTTTAGGACTCCTTTATGAGTTCACATATTCAAATTGCAGTATCTTATATATGCACATTGGAATTCTTAATCTGACCAAAATTAGGTATCTGCTTTGGGCAAACTGAATAATTTGCCAAAATCCTTTGCAAAATCTCAACTATAAATTAGTTCAGCTTAGTGGAGCTTAGAAATCCAGTTACTGTAAAGATACATACATTTAGACACACACATACACAAAAATTAATTCTACACTACAAAACAGAATCTGGGCCTTGATGTGTGGGTTTTTGAAAAGTTTGCCTTCTGAAAACTGGGAATGTTCACTTATTTATTTCAAAACCACTTTCTTTTATGAGAATATGGAGTAACTTTGTTTAAAAGGTTCTGATGTATTGTAATTGCAAGCAATAACGTGACTCAAGATGAAAACTTACAGAGAATATTAGAAGGGTCAGATCTCACACTTGTGTACCCATCATTCTACTGATTTCACCCATCATTCTGCTGACATCAAAGGGATTCAAATCAGCATGTGTTCATCTATAATTTGCAGAATCAGGGCTTGAAAAAGTCACAGTGGTCATTCTTCCTCCTACACAGACTGCAATGTGATTGTAATGAGCATGTCTGAAAAACTTTAAGTGTTGATGCTGAGGACAGCTGTTATTCTCCAGAAGTTACTAGAAGACATTTCTTTGAAACAAAAATAAATTTCAGGTATAAATTGAGATTTGTGTCATGAAAGGATGAATCTTTTCCAGTGCTATTAAATAATATCTAATTTCTTCTGGTATCACAGAATTTAAATTTTCTTGTAGGAGAATTATCCTAGTGAGAAAATAACTGTTGAGGTGGGTTGTGGGCTTTTTTTTTTTTTTTCTTCCAGGTTTAGCGATCCCTCATGTTTAAAGTGGTTTTTTACAGTCTCAGAAAAATCTGTATCATGCAAAAAGATGCAAACAAGAATGCTTATTTTAAAATAGAGGATGAAAAATATTAAATAATCAAAAATGAGCATTTACAGACAAAACACAAAAACACGTTCATAAATTCATATGATTCTCCTCCTGATTTTATGAAAAAAAACATAAAAATAGACATTTAACTAAATGTGTCTTTCAGCTGTAGAACAATCATGATTTTGTTACCAGCTATGGTATAAAATAAAATTATTAATCTAAAGAGGTTCCAAAATATTCCCAAAACAATGGAGTTGTGCAACAGTATGATGTAATGAAAAATAGGTGGCATGCAACATGCATTTTTCAGACGTGTGCAATCTTGTTTGATGAGCAAAAGAGCAATAATGAAGGGCTTTGTCAAATTTTATGAGATGGTGGAAATTGTGGTTTCTGTTACATAAGTAAGACTGTCTCTTAATTCCATTGCTGTATGTAATACAGTTGTTTCAGTAAAATGATGAGGAATATCAAGAGATATGTAGCTTTTTCCAAACATTTCAATCTGTAACTTTAACTTTTAAGCACAATATGAAGATTTTGAGAGAATAAGCTTTAAGTGGATTTTGGATGAAGTTACTATTTATGAGGCAGGTTTCCTAAAGTACTGTTTGAAAGCTGTACATTTTTGCTCATTGTTTCCTACAATGTGTCTGGGAACTTTTCAGTTACTCTGTTACAGTATTCACATGATGACAATATAGTTGCCATTGCATAGACAGACAAATCTAGTTTTTCCAGTGCTTTCTGAAAAGTTCAATTTATTTTCAAATTCTTAACTAGCAAAGTATCAAATAAATTTCTAGCTTTGTTTATTAAATACATCAACCTTAGCTACTGATGTGTTAGAATTAATGTTTATGAAGCCAAATACAATGCTCTTAAAGAGACTGTTTTCAACCTAGAATATGTTTATATGATCTCCAAAGTCTTCCACTTCAAAGGCTAAATAAGTTCTTTGTAAATGGAATATTCAGGCGGGCAAATCATTTCGTTATCTGGCTATTACATCAACACATCAGGATTCCTTCTGAATGCAGCCTGTTGATATTCCCCTGTCTTCTTTCCAGCTGGCAGTTTCTGGCACTCCACTGAATTTTACAGTTCATAGTAACTTCGACAGTAGAGTCTATTCATGATCTTACACTTTGAAAGTCTTTCATATAGGCCTAAATGCCATACATACAAACAAATTCTCACAGACTAGGGTTCCAATAATATTTTTGGCTATTCATTAAGGAAATTTTAAAATGTCATATAGTTTGCCATGCTTATCGCATGTTCAATGTTTTTCTTATTTACAGAGTATAAAACCAGTCATATATTCTTTTTAAAATTATTTTTTAAAAGTATCACTGGGCATAAATGTGTGGTGTAAATATTCATGCCTGATCCCACATATGTTTCCAAGCATGCTTAGTTTCTTACCATTTTTCTTCCTTTTTTTCCTTTCTTCAGAAGACAAAATGCGTGTTCTGCTATCTTCCAAACTTCACAATGTGGAATTTGGCTCATGGCTGTTGAAGTTCTATCTGAGCTAGGATATATGTTCTGTTTTGTGATGACACTTGGCAGAACATATAAAATGAAAGCCTGACCTGGCCATGCCCCTCTTTTACTGACAGATTCCCAGAGGCAGGACATCTCTGAGCAGTAACTTCCTTTTAAGCCAGGTTTCTCATTTGCTCTGGGTGCCGAGGTCAAGTTCTTGAAGAAAATTCATCCAAAGAGCTCTTTTGAATGTCCTCCTTGAAGGCTGTCTGATGTAGCATCATTTTTTAAGAGGCGGGGTTGATGAACTCTACATTTCAAAAAGGAATTATGTCATTAATTATAATGGAAACAAAGGGATGAGTTGTCACGAGTGTTTTTTCTTTTGGTTTTGAGGGTTTTTTTTTTCCCAGTTGTTGAAACAATCTTTTGTCAAACACATCTTGCTTTCTGTGAGTATTGTTCATAGTCAGTTCAATATCTGCCAATAAGATGGTGGGTGCCCCATCCCTAGAGACATTCAAGGCCAGGCTGGATGGGGCCCTGGGCAGCCTGCTCTAGTGGTTGGCAACCCTGCCCACAGCAGGGGGGTTGAAACTAGGTGATAAAGCTTTAAGATCCTTTTCAACCCAGGCCATTCTATGATTCTATGATTCTATGATTCTATGATTCTATGATTCTATGATAAGTTCTAGTGTTTTGAAAAGAGTAAGGAAATTACTGGAGAGCAATCAATATATTTCTGGGTTGGATGTTCACTGGGGACATGCACCTTTATAGTACCTGTGTTTTTATTTGACATTCATTTTGATATTTTACCATTCAGAGTTAGAAATATGAAGAATATGGCAAAGGTACTAAAAAATAGAGAAGAGGTATTTGTACACTACAATAATGAGATTAGAGTTTTAAAAAACAAGACATACTAAAAGCAAAAATACAGAGTGTGACTATTAGATACAGATACATAAAACTGTAAGAGCACAGCATGGAAGCAAGAGTAAATAACAATGACCACAGTCCCATAATCTCAGCTTTTAGTGAACTTGCTATGTTGTTAGCTTCTGCTTTTTATTCCTGCCCATGAATTGTTCCCTGAAGATTGTTTTTCATAAGATTCATTCATCTCTTTCTTAGCATTCTGCTATATGATTTAGAAGAAAACATTTACTAGGAAGAGAAATCTTTAAAACCGTCCTTATTATTATCTTCAGAAAAGAAGACCAGTGCTGAGTAGCAGGGAAGGATCACTTCCTTCAATATGCTGTCAATACTTATATCTAATGAAGCCAAGGATACCATTAACTTTCTTTTTTTTTTTTTTTTTTTTTTTTTTATATTTCCAGGAAAGGTACTTCGGTGGCTGTTCAACTTGGTGTTTAACAGGACCCCCAAATCTTTTTCTGACAAACTGCTTTCCAGGTGGACAGTCCCCAGCATATGTTGGTGCATGGATTTGTTCTTCCCCAGGTAGAGGATTTTGCACTTTCCCTTGTTGAACTTTATGAGGTTCCTGTCAGTCCATTTCTACAGTCTGTGTAAGTCCCTCTGAATGGCGGCTACCCCTCTCAGTTTGGTGTCAAACTTTCTCAGGGTACACTCTTCCCCATCATCCAGATTATGGGTCCTCTGGGACCAGCCATTCAGCCAGTTTTGAATCCATCTCACAGTGTGTTCATCCAGCCCATATATCAACAGTTTGTCTATGAAGATCTTGTGGGACACAGTGTCAAAGACCTTACTGAAGTCCAGGTAAACAATATCCACCGCTCTGCCCTCATCTACTAGGCCAGTCATTTCAGCACAGAAGTTTATCAAGTTGCTCAAGCTTGACTTCTCCTTAGTGAAGTTACGCAGACTACTGATGATTTTCTTGTCATTCATGCATCTGGAAATGGTTTCTAGAATTAGCTGCTCCTTCACCCCTTCATGATCTGGGTAAGCTGCTTCTCTTCCTCTACTCTTTTTCTGTCAAATAGGGCTGAGAGTTCTTCCCTGTATGCTAACACAAACTGACAATAAGAAACAGTAAAAAATTCAGTTATGAGTCATTCATATGACTCCAGAAAGGCCTACTATATTTGGAAACAAACAGCATGCAATGCAAAATGGTGTACACATACCTGAGGACAAATCTTAAGTAAGCTAACATAGGAACCTTGGAATGTGTAGTTGCATCAATTTGATACTTAATTTGAGTTAATTATCCCCAATATACCTGACAGAGTTGTGTGCTGCTCTGCTTCTGGAGTTACAGAGGGCTTCTATGGTGCTATATTAAAATATATGGACATACCACTTTATGCAGAATTGGTTTGATGTTGCATTTTATTGAGTGCATCTTCTACTGCAAACTAGCCATGTCCACACTAGACAGAACTTGTCCCTACATCTTCTATGAACATTTTATGGTGCCCTCTGAGTATAAGATCTCATAATGTTGTATTTTTTACAGCTTGTGTTTGTTATACATTTGCTTATACATTTTGTGTGTATATGTCAAAGGCATATTTGTGGGATTTCAAAGGCAAATAGAAAAGCTTCTTTAAATAAAAAGGTGACAAAAGGGAAACTAGGTAAAATGCAGACTCATTGCTCAACGAGACAGGGAACCTGGTTACACAGGACATGGAAAATGCAGAAGTATTGAATGTCTTCTTTGCCTCAGTCTTTACTAGCAAGACGGGTCTTCAGAAATCTCAGATTCCAAAGACCAGGGGTAAAGGTTGGAGCAAGGAATATCTACCCTTGGTGGAAGAGAATCAGATCAGGGAATACTTAAGCAAACTGGACACAAATGCCTGTGGGACCTGATGGGATGCACTCATGAGTGCTGAGGGAGTGGGCAGGTGTCATTGTGAGGCCACTTTCAATAATCTTTGAATAATCACAGTGATTGGAACAAGTACCCAAAGGTTGGAGGAGAGCAAATGTCACTCATATCTTCAAGGGCAAGAAGGAAGACCCAGGAAACTACAAGTTGATCAGCCCTTGATTTATCTCTGGGAGGTTTTCCAGCTAATACAGGAAACCATTTCCAAGCACATAAATGACAAGAAAATCATCAGGAGTAGTCATCATGACTTCACCAAAGGGAAGTCATGCTTGACCGACTTAATAAATTTCTGTTATGAAGAGTGCCTTTAATGGCTGTGATGCTTCACAAAATGCAGAAAAGCTTACAGTAGGTAAATACAGCCTAATTCTTCATCAGTCTGTATCTGGTCTAATCATGTATGTCTGACCCAAGTAGAGCCTATTAAAATATATTTGTAAATGTTACACAACAAATATGGGAATTATGTTCCAGGTTCAGTTTCTTACAAAGAACAGGAATGTGTTTATAGACAATCAAGCCTTTGTGTATTTTGATGTTTGATTTTTGATCAGTAGCTGATTGTTCTTTTAAAAACATAAAGGTTGCTTTTTTTTTTACATATAAGTCTACAATGTAAATACCTGTTTTATACACTTGCATGCTACAGTGACCTAAATATACAGAAAGACAGGAACATAGACTTTTATCTGATTTGTCTTGTGTGTCTAGTTTAGATTATAACATATGAGCAAAGACAATTTTTTATCCATGGGTTTCCATCAGTCAAACCGCATAACACAACCACCAAAATGTTTCTTATGTTTTCTTCTCTTCAGACTGTCAGCAAATTTTCACTTTGATATATTAGTCTTCTCCAAGTAGCTCACTAACTTGCACAAAATTGTACCTAAGTTATTTGAAGTATGATAGATATTATAGGAAGAAAAACAGTTTTGTAAGGAAACACAACAATAAAACAAGAAAAAGATAAAAATCACAGCAATGGACTAGGATGTAATTTTTGGGGGAAAAAGGATTCTTGAAATGTGTCAAACAGTCAGACTGGCATATATCTCAGTTCTCATTTGTCAGTACCACATGTTAATGCTAAGATTTAAGATATTTAGTTCTGTCACTAATGAGCATTTGAGGAAAAATGCAAGCCAAATACAACCATGCAGTGTTTTTTGTGTTTTGCAAACACAGTTACTTGGGATGGAAACCATAAAGATGACCAATAAGATGACTGAGCATTTCAAAACATTCTCTCTTCATATGACACAATACTTTGACACGTTACATATGTAGAAGACAGCAGGAGATATAGCATTTCTCCAAAAGAATCTATGACTCTAAACTCTACTTTACAACAAAGCTGTAACTGCCATCTGTAGAGAGGTACTGCAGTCTTCAGTTTGCCCTTGCTTAATGTGTGACTTATTACCACTTTAATGACTCTGGTATGTTAAATATAGGGAATTAGAGGAAGGAACTAACTGAATAAAATAACACTGTAAAAATAAAAAATACCTTGTGGAATCCTAACAGCTTTCTAGTGTTAGGGTAAGAGGATGTATGTGACATATATTAACCTTCACACATTGTATAGAATATGAACCCTTGAATATATTTCCCCCCTTAGCTATCCCAATGCTATGCCCCTGTCATTGCAACAAGCTTTGTTAAAAAAATACAGCTACATATAATAGCAGCAAAAAGCAAACCACATCACAAAAATATTTCTACATCCAACCATATATTACAAACAGCCATCATTTAAAGAAAAGCAGTCCCAGCTGAATTATTGTTGCAATGAAAACAATCTAATCTCTGGGAATTTTTACTTAATTAACTTTATGTCCAATTAATAAAGACTTCTGGTCATTGCTTCCAGTACTGTGGGGGAGGAAGGGGGAGGGGGAAACACAATATAAACAAATACTTGATTAAAGAGCTTTCATCCCCCTTCTCAACATTCAAGACAAACACTTTTTCACATTCACTGTTTCCATTTCCCTTGTTTTCACTGATGGTTACAATCACTCTGTCCCATTTTCTCCAGTGAGGTGACAGGCAGCACTAGGGTTGGAGTGTGGGGTCATGTACAATAGTGGTTTCCTACTGCTACTCTGCTTCTTACTCATTTTCCTCTGCTGCTTTTTCCCTGTCAGTGTCCCTGTATTGGCATGGGTTGCCCATGGGCCTTGGTCCCTCTGGGGTCATGCTGCCTCAGCATGAGTCACCCATGGTCCACAGCCCAGAAGTGTCCTTCCTTTGGTATGGAGTGCATGCTTTCATGAGTGCCTCTCCAGCTGAGTCCTCAGCAGCCTCTCCCTCTTCCTGCCTCCCTTTCTTGAGTATTTCTGACCTCAGTCACCAAAGATTCCACTTAATAGGTATTTTTAAACCAAATTTTTAAATGCAAATGAGGAAAGTTATGTCACAGTATCCGTTGGTAAGATGGTCGGTTGCACTGCTCTGGTTCTCAGAGTTACTGAGCTCTTTACAGATCCTGAAATTCACAAAGACCAGAAATATAAGACATCCACTTGAATATATTACTTTTTTAGATGATTACTAAAAAGTTTCTTTCATTAAAATAAGATAGTAAATTCACCAATACCAGATGTTTACTCTGCTGTTCCCACAAATGTAAAGGACTTGCTGGTATCATTAACAGCTAAATTTCCTGCTATTATTAGGAAAAAAGACTATAATAGCAAGTAGCATGGATCAAAAGGGGCAGATCTAAAAACCAAAACATTTGGTGTGGGGGACCTGATATTTACTTTACTTTAGACAAGCTACAGCTTAGCCCTATGGACTGAGTGTCCTTTTACAGCTGGAGTTCATCAGGTGTCCACCTAACTTTATCTTCCAGTTCAGTAACATCTGGAAATAAAGCAGTTTATGTATACCATGGTGAGAAACAAAGCATAGTAAGTGGAGGCAATGAGGAGATTTGATTAAAAAATGCACCAAGGTCTGAACTAAAATGCTTCTGTGAACTGTATCCAGGAAATACCAAAAGAGAATGAATATATGTTGAAGTCATATTTCTACCACTTGAAACGTGTGCATTGCAGAAAGTCCTAGAGCACTTATACTTTCATACCACCCCAAAATACATCTTTCATTTGTCCTAATACCTTGTCTCTCAGGAGCCTGACTTGGTTTACTCTTTCTTATATGTATGTGACCTGCAGACTACAGCGAAAACTCATGTTTGGGAACTTAAGTACAATAACACATGCAAATCAATAGTAAGGTGCACACAGTTAGCCCAAAACATCCTATACAGAAATCCAGAAAGGAAATTAATCAGCTGTACTCACACTGAATTACAAATGAAGGCCAGCTCCTAATGTAGTGTCAACCGCACAAACTGCTGGATTGTCAGTACAGACAAAAAGAAACAAAAGAGAAAGAGGAGTAGGTTCCTCAAAATGAAGTTTTCTGTATGACTTACTTGGCCTTAAGAATTGAGGAGGCCAGGCTGTTTTCACAAAATGTATGTTGAAACGCTTAATCCAAACTGCATATGCAATAAATTAAGAATCTTGTCTATGAAAGACTGTCATGAGTGGACACAGAGCTGGTGTAAAGCTACATGCAACAACTGGATGAAATTCCTTTAATCTTCTGCAAATGTGACACGTTCTTTTAAATCTGTTAGTTGGAAAAATAACTTGTATAACCTCATATGTCAGACTATTTTAAGACTAGTATGATTTATATTTTCTCATTGCTTCATTGTGATCAGTCAGCAGTAGCCAAATAAAAGCCAGTGTCCTTCAAGAGTATGAGGGGTCTGAAAGGTGGTTCAATGTCAGCTACAATTTCCTTTTGATTTGTCTATCAGTTTCTTCCATTTTTATTCATTTTCGTTATTGCTATATGCTGATGCTGACAAAATAGCTCATAGCTATATAATTTTTTCCTTTTTTTTTTTTTTTTTTTACACATGCAAGCAGAAATAAAGTGGCAAGAGGAAATGGTGTTGTGGATGTATATTGATGGCAATCTTGACTGGTTTGCAAACTGTCACAGCTTATTTGTGATACATCAGTAATGTCAAGAAACTTCCTTTATGAAAGGTACTGTTTTTGAAATAACCTTTAATGGCCTGATTTAAAACCTACATTGTGTGCAATGAATTTCCAATGAAAATTTTTGTCTTTTAAGCATTTTATGTTTCATTATTACGAATCAGCTTTCTTTTTTTTAAGATCGATGTTTATAATTTTTAAAGTATTACCCTTAAAGAAAAAAAAGAATTCAAGAAGCTTTACAGATTTGACAAAAAAATACAACTATATTGCAGATGAGTGTGCTTTATGAGTAAATGGAAAGATCACAGTCAGTCACATATCGGATCACATTTCTTAGTGCCTTTTAAGTCTTAAATGAAAGTTGTGTTCTTACTATAATTAAATTTTTATTTATATAATTTATTTCCCAAATATAAAGAAGCAGCTTCTTTTAAGGGAAGTTCATGGCTTAGAGACTGTACCTTTTTAATCTCAGCATGACGTCCATGTCCAATCTCAGGTCACAATTTAATGAGGGGTTTTTTTTTTTTTTCACAGACCTTTCCTTTTCTGTGGCTAGTCTCTCAATAGAAAAGGACTAGGTAAGATCAAATGTATATTTTCTCTATATTTTTTTTTTCTGATGGTTTTTGAATATACTATTTGAGAGAGATTTTTCTCTAGTCATTAAATTCTCGTCACTGACCAGCAGAATAACATATATTCTAACTTTTGGATTTTGGATGCTCTCCTGGTTTGCTCCAAGACAAATCTACAGCCAGAAGAACAGAAAATAACTTAGAGGGGAAAAAAGAAGAAAAAAACAAAACTACAAAAACCCCCAAACATTTGTTCAAGTATAGTGATTAAAAAATAACAATAAGTCAGTTTTTCATGTTATAAAGCTATATGTACAAGCAGATGTGAGAAATTGTCAGAAGATTACAGACTAGGAAAGAGTTTAATCTGCAAATAGGAAAAGGTTACTCTTATTAATATGTTGCTATTACGCAATAGTTCTGCTTTCTGTATGAACACTTCAGTGTAAAAATAGCTTTCTGTTGTTTCTTTTCTCAGCCACTCTATTATTCAACTGAATGATAAGAGTATGATATACAAAATTTAAACTGCTCACTCCTCCATAACCATGAAATCCTCTATTTTTACAATAATTCTTCTTATTCAAACACTATGCTATAGATTACATTTTTATTGCCAGTCTCACCTCTGGTGTTATCTGTCCTCTCTTAAACATAAACCCAAAATAACCCATAAGAGTATGAATAACACAAATCAAAGCAATATTTTTTTTTTTATAGGCCATGAATGTTAAAAGTCCTAATGCATGTTTATTTAAAGATAATTTCAGTTTTCTACTGCCTCTCTTCTCTTTTTCTGGAGCTTTATTGACAGCTTTATGTATTTCCACATCTTTGCTACTTATTTCATAGATTTCATTTAGAAGACACTCATCTTTAGTGAGATAAAATGCTGTTACTACATGACCTACTCTTCTCTGTATCTGTGAAGTGATGACAGGACATGATGTGTTTTTCACTTGTAAAACCCTCTCATCATTAGAAATTCAAACACCTGATAGAGAAATCCATTTATTTTCTCTTCCAGAGTGCAGCTGAACATTATGTTCTTCACCTGAACTAACATTATATAAACTAACTCTCAAAAATCTTGTAAATAATTTAAAATTCTTCTTTACTCTGACATCACAGTAGCTAGGTCTGCTTTAATTTTATACTACTCCCTGACACTCCAGGTTGCCATCTCCTTCTAAAAATGAGACCATTGGCAAATGTTCAATTAATTTATTGAAACTAACATTTCTGACATTCTAACTTAGATACTGTCTTGGAATAGATGTCCAAAATGTTATTTTATTAAAACCACTGGACGAAACTCAAGTATTACTCAACTATTTTCCCAACATACTTGATACTAGAAAATAATGTGATATCAAGGGAAATGTAATATAAAGAAGGGATTTGTGATTTCATTTTAAATCAATGTATTTAAAAGTATTTTAAAATTATGATTATGTCCCCTGAAAAAGTCACAGTTAAACAGGAAGGAAGGAAGGAAGGAGGGAAGGAGGGAAGGAGGGAAGGAGGGAAGGAAGGAAGGAAAGAAGGGAGGAAGGGGGGAAGAATGGAAGGAAGGGAGGAAGGAAGGAAGAGAGGGAACCCATAATATTACCTTCACTCTATGACTTCAACTGTAAAGTTACTTTCCAAGGCCTTCACATCCTAAGATTTTCTTATACATTGTCTGTTCTTCATGACTAAGAGGCGAACATCCCCTTTCTGAAGGTTCTGCCTCCATTTCTCACTGGATGAATTTTCAAATAATTGTGTTCCTATTTTCTCTGCACCTTTCAAGCTCTAGCAGAGACAAGGTCTTTAGGTCACATAGCAATGAAAGTAAAAATGGAAGAATATGACACACAGTTACTATGTGACTAATGAGATACAGACTCACCACATTTTAGGACTTTAGCTTTTGAAGGACAAACCAGAACTAAATGTCCAAGTTCCCTAGATTTCAATGGACAAGAAATCCAGCAATGTGTAGACAACTAAGATTTCTCCAAATGGAAAAGCAGGCTGCTTCTGTTATATGTGTACGTGCCTCATCCTCTTGCACTTCATATAACATTACGCAGCAAACGGGAGAGCTTGATGATAAATAGTCCTAAACCTCACAGTATTTGTAACACTTGCCCAAAATGAATTCTTCATGTAATTCAACATTTTTTTGTGAGTCAGTTCTGCTGACTTCATTTGCCTCCTTCATTACTGACTGAAAAGTAGTCCAGCTGCAAAAAGGTGAAGTTCCGTTTTCTTCAGCTTTGAAATGGTTACTGTATTCTATATATCTGACATCCATAAAATAATAAATAAAGACAAAAGATAGCAATTATGGCTGATAAATCATTAGGTTGAGGTGAATGAGGATGCATGAGTATGTATCACATACTGGGAGTAGGAATGCCAACAGTTTTGTCTTTGAGCTTCCAATACCGTGATAAAAGTGCTAGAAACGTATTTGTGGAGATGTTTCCATTGGTTTGGCATCTGAATTAATAGTCCTTATATCTTCCACGTAGGGAAGGGCTACTATAAAGAGTAATTCGGTTGTTGAGTGAATTTCTCCTTGGACTCTGTTCATCTGTTTTGACTAGGGAATACAGGAACTTAAGTTCCACATCAGAATTAATTCCTTAATCCACCAAACACACAAACAGTACCTTTCACCCCTTCCAATTCACACAGCACTTCTGTACTCTTGAGGAGATTAATCATGGGTACATGGAGGTTTGCATGTGGGCATACAGGCTTTATGCTTCAAGGAGACCCTCAGGAAAATCTCTGTCTTACACTGTATTTTACTTTCTACAATGTGTGACGGAAATTATATTCATCCTCCTGGGAACCTCAGAGAACCTTGGTTCTTCTGTCTTTCATTCCTTACAGATCTATGTATTTTATTCTTATGCATATATATTACAGAATTTTCCTTTCTATGAATCATATTTTAATTTTATTTTGAAGCTGCTGTAGACAAATATATTTCATCTTCACTAAATTTACCTTGACTAAAGTGGGAATCCTTCCTTCATTCCTCCCTGTCTGAAAGCAATGGTTTATAGTGGAGAGGTCATATATCCCTACACTGCTACTTTTGAGGGAAATAAATAAATAAACATACTTTTTTTTTTTTTTCTTCTTCTTTTGGTAGATATGAAAGTGATTTCACAAAAAATCAAAGGTTTCTAAAATTCTCAAATTGCTTAAATATGTTTTATATTAATACTAAGAAGATAGTCAGAAGGGTTTGGGTTGTATTATTCTTTTAAACATTGTACTGATTGTTTTCATCTTTCAGCGTGTCTCTGTAAGTGGGATTTGTACAAATTTGACAGAGTAGAATAAATAACTGGGCCCAACAGTTCATACTCTGCAATGATTTATCCACCACATAGTTGCGGATTTCAGGATGTGCAAGTAGTGTAAATCAGTGCTGTTTTGGCTCTCAACTTATTTTTCTAAATTATTTCAAATTATATTTTATATTATTTTTATATGAAATTCTAAGGGAAAAAAGTTACTCTGAAAGGATTGTGGCTGTAAATACTACCAGTGACATACTTATCTTTGACTTGACTGTTTAGACTAATGATATTAAAAAAAAATCCTAAAAGACCAAGAAAAGCCAGAACGAAACTGACTAGAACTGGACAGTCTTTGAAACTCACTGGATTGAAATTAACTATTTCAGGCTAGTGAAAATACAGTAGCTATACTTTAATGAGAAGCTAGAGTTCATAAATTAGGCTCGTGTGTATGCTAAAAGAAGCAAACATCAAGGACAAAGCCACATCTTATGAACCAGCTATCCTAAGGAAACTTATTAACTAAGTTCAAGATTACAAGGCATATAAAACTTATTTTTGGGGCAGCTGAACTTGTTACTTAGCTATATCTAAATTACTTTTAAAAAATTAATATTCTATATTGAAGGAAATCTCTGAGATATATTTCAAAATAAAAGCATTCACTTTTTCCATTCCAAGAAGATAGAAGGTACCTTCTATTTTAATTTAAAAACTTTATTTCTTTTCTAGTTGAAAACTTCCAAAAGGTTTTATGATTTTGTTCAATAATAGATTCTGATGAAACATAATTTTGTTATAAAACAATTTGAACAAATATCTGGTGTCTTGCTCCAGGTATATTTCAAAATAGCTTTACAAATGTAATAGAGTCCTCAGGTATCTCAGATTTTCATTTATTTTAAAAATAAGAAGGGATCCTCTGTCTGGTTCCTGCTGGCTGACCCAAACAAAATAAGTTAAGTCTATAATTAATAAAGATTCTTAGTGGCTGGTTGAAGGAAGGCTTGAAAACTTATTATGACAGAAGTATTTAAATTAAGGCTCAATTTCAGAGTTAGTCTGGTTAACTAATGAGGAAGTCAACTTATTCTACAAAGACAGGTAAAATGAATGGAATGAAGTCTCTGTAAAAGAGCATCTGAAATCAAAACCTTCTACTATTCTAAAATTTTAAAAGAGGAGAATAAAAACTGTGATTTGGGGAGAAACTGTGAGGAAATTGGTGAAACATGTCACATTTAATTTAATTGGTGAGTAACAAGTTGAAAGATAAGATATTTTGAAGCATCAGTCCAGAAACTACATTAGACTCATAATGACACAATGCTGAAAAGGGTATTCATACTTATTCTACGTATGAATAAGAAGCATAGACAATGTACTTTGTTGCATTATCAATACACATGGGCACAGTATGAGCACATGCAAAATAAAGCTTAAATTTTAAAGGTTTTGGTACTGGTTTTCCTTCTATCCCAGCAAATTCTCTTTAGTGTGGATAAAGCTCATCCACACCATGTGACAGGGAATCTGGGGAAGGGATGGGAAGGAATGGGTTGAACCTCAGTAAGGATTAATAATTACTGAAAAACAATCATTTTATCCTTCAGATACCCAAAACATTTTTTTGTTTGTTTGTTATTCCGTCATAAAGATGTTAATCAAACAATAAGAAGAATCTGAAGAAAGTCTGTCTCAAATTAAAAATGAGAAAACATTTTATTTCACTATTTTTCAAAATCCAAATTAGACTTATATCACATATAGCTCTGAAATCTTGGATGAACTGACATCAGAAAAGATGTTACAGATACCTTACCTTTACTAAATTCTATTGTGAAGAATAACATAGTTTTATTAATCACCCCCTCTTGGACTGAAACCTTTCAGATTCTCTTTCCATAATCTGAAATACTCTTTCCAGAATCTGAAATAACTTCTTTTATGAAGCTTTTCACCAAAACATCTTTTTTTTTTTTTTTTTTTTTTTTTTTTTTCCCCAATGGAAGCTCATAATAACATTAAAAATTTCTAACACAGATTCTCAACATTATGCTAAGCAATCTTTGGTTTGAAACTAACAATTTGGCATCCTTATGAATTTTTCTATGTCACTTTCCAGCAGAGTATCAAAGTAACTCGCTTGACAGACTCTGTCTCCATTCCATTTCCCTTTATAAATTTATATTAAAAACTGAAAATAATTTACTGAGGAAAAACAAAACTCAAAGAAGTGAGCTGTATGTTTTGCTCAGAACATTATGATGTTTGAGGACATTCTCATCAGACTAGTGAATTCCTTAATATTGTTTCCATTTTTTGTTAAATATCTGTCTTCTTTTCTTAGAAGTCAGATGAGGCATAGCTGTCAGGTGGACTGAAGACTGCAGAAAAACAAGAAAAAAACCCCAGTTATCTAATTTATCAGTCTCACAAAGGTCTTTGAAGCACAGACAGAAATATTGAATAGAACTGAACATTTAAAATATTAGAAGGTGATTAAGGCCCTGGAGACCTGAGTTTCTATGAAAACAAGCTTCTAAAGCGTGTGCAGCTTTGAGGGGGAGTTTTTAGTATTTTGCTTTTCTAGTACATTGTTTTATTTTTAGAGAAGAGAAAAATAAGCTTGTGAATCACAAATGGACAAATTACCATAGCTCACATTGAGTCTTAACAGACAGACAAGTTTTCCAGTCATTCATAGATTATATGGGACTGTTGATGAGGCTTGACGGCCCCCTCAGCATTGGGTCCACTTAACCCTTAATTGTTACAGGAGAACATTTCACTTGAAGTGCTCCCCTTTCTCCACTACTCTCAACTTTGTAGCTGTAACTAGTTTCTTTTCATGTATAATCTAATTCAGTGCATTCTCTAAACAACGCATTCCTAAAATTATGAAGCTACAATAAATTTCACATTCACTAACCTTCTATACAGTAAGATTGAAAGACATCTTCAAAAATGGCTGTAGTACGTACGTCCTTCAGAGCATGCAACTCTGTTTAGCTAGGTTCAGTTACTACTTTACCACAGAGAATCCTTCAGATTGAAAACCAGAATAATTCAGAGCTTGCTGTGCTTATGTCTTCTTTGAAGCAGCTGTCAAAATAGTGTAAACCTAGTCAGTTTAGTGCTGAACAAGATGAGATGTTGTGGTTAACATCTGTCTGCAAGATGAGGAGCTAATCATCGTCATCTTAATGCAAAGGACATTTCATAACTGCGATGTCAATGCTAACTACCAGTATTGCTTGGGATTAAAGTGTTGTTGGAACCAGAAAACAACTTGCTTAGTGATAATTGAATTATTTAATTATCTTTCAAGGGTAGAGGTCTTACATTTTAAGTCACTTAAATTTAAATTCCAGTTTAATCTCATCATCTTCAACTGCTTAAAACAAAGGCAAAATGTTGTCTTATGTATAGAATTATATAACTAAAATATATTTTTTTTTAAAATGCTAGGAAGAACAGTCTGTTGGTAACAAAAGCAGCTGAAATATCTCTAGCTGTCAACAGATCTAAGTCAGTTGGATAGTTTGAAAATGTGTCATTACAGTGTTTATCAGTGATATTACAGAAGGTTCCTTTTGCTTTGCTAGTCTGAGGAGTCAGGATACGCTGTCTCCTAAAACATTCCAATGGTGTATATTTTTTTTTTTTTTTCACGTAGATGAAAAATACAGCCACTAGCCACTAACAACTTAACTAGGTTGTAATTTTGCCTCTTATTAAAGCCGAATAAATGAAAGACTTTGAAAAAACTTTAGCTCTTTAGAATAATTCTACAAATATGTTTATCTGTTGAAATTAAAGCCAGATTACACTCTTTTTGCTTGCTCAAACTTATTTTCATTGTATTAACTCAAACAGTTATTAAGTAACAGTAGTATTTTATACACATAAAATAAAAGTGTTGGACACATGCAGGGATGGATTTAACTTATGTCACCATAAACAAGCATAATAGAACTAAAACAAACTTCACTTCCTCCTAGAGTTGGTTTCCTGACTTGCACTAGGATTACAATTACTGAAAGTGATATGATTGGTTTGTGTGACCAGCATGAATACAAAACCAGGAAGTAATTAATTTAAATTAATCACATTTCACATATATGCTTCAGGATGTGAAAAAATTCAATGGCTTGTGAATTACCTCTGTTATCTTCATTTGGAAGATGACCACTCTGGAAAAAAAAAAAAAAAAAAAAAAAGCTTTCAAGAATTTGTGTCTAGAGAAACACTATAAATTTTGATTTATAGGATTTTGGTTGAAAAAAAAAATGAATTATATTTACAGCACTGCCTTTCGTGTTTACAAAATGTCTTTCTTTATTGCTATTTCCAAATGTACATTATTTTAAACTCTGAAGCAGACGTTAGTTTGTATCATCAGAGAGATCAGCTTGTCACTGTAGATGTCTACATTTGGACCCAAAAGTTGAAGGACTTTTTCTAGACCTTTTTGAAAATAATACTCTCTGTGTACTCTTTGGTCTGCTTTACACCTGTTCTTTTTATACTAAAGTAAAACGTACCATTTTAGCAACTTTTTAGTAGCTTGGAAATCTCCATGTGAGCAGAAGGCTCAGTACAAATACCACTACTATAGTTCTTTGTTTCTATTTAATCCTGATTTTTTCATAAACATAGAGACTCAGAATACCAATTAAAGACATTTGTTTGACTTTTTGATATTTTAGCAATAATTTTACCTTGATTTATTGTTCTGCCTAAGTCTATTTTTTTTTTTTTTTTGTTAATGCATCATTTAGAAGACAGGAGAATGAGAGTTTCCAGAAATGTTCTTTTGCTTTCTTTGTATCCAACAACACCTATGTGCAGCTGCTATACAAAATATGAGCTTATCTCTAACCATATTCTTCATCGTCCTTGGGGATGGCAAGGCAAGCTTGATTCTGAGTGGTCGTAAAGTATGGAAAATATTCTGGAGTTTTACCTATCTGTTTTCTGAAATAATGATTCCAGCCTGCAGTGGCAGCCAGAAAAGCAACAATGTTCACAGAACAAACAGGAAGGATATTAAGGTGAAGACAGAAAACATTATTTGCTGCCAAATAAACCACCAGCATTCTGAGAACTCTGCTTAGTTTTACTCTCTCCATCTCTAGAACTTTGTGATGGAGGTAGAGGAGGTATAAAGAAGGGCAGCTGCAAAATGTTGGTCAAGATATAGCAGCTGTCTTAAGAGGAAGGCTTAAACAAGCTAGAAATCTTGGAGAAGAGCAGGCTGAGAAGGAATATGGCTAAGATTTACAAAATCATGAAGGCAGAAGCTAAACTGAACATGAACAGTTATTCACTAAGGGGCACCCAGTGAAACATGAAAGACATCAGTTTGAGGTATATAAAGGTGGTACTTTTTTAGATATCAGTCAGGGAACATCAGAAACACACTGCAGAGAAAAGTGTGTAGGTAGAAAAGAACTACAAAAAAGATACATCCAAAAAGGTTTTAAACATCTTCCTGGAGTATAGCTCCAAAACAGGTTCCAGAGGAATTTTGTTGGGCTTATGTGGCAAGATGTGGGTAGCAGTAGGGCTGCAGGAGTGGTATCTGTGAGAAGAGATCAGGAACTGCCCCTGTGTCTAACAAAGACAGTTCCAGGTGGCTCCAAGACAGACACACCGCTGGCCAAAGCCCATCAGGAACTCTGGAGGCACCTCTATGTTAACATATTTAAGAGAGAGTGAAAAATACTGGGCTGCAGCTGTGTGAAAGAGGTGTCATAAAAAATGTGAAAGGAAAAACTCTGAAGATACCAAGGTCAATGAAGAAGGAAGGGGAGGAGGTGCTTCAGATGCCAGAGCAGAGATTCCCCTTCAGCCCATGGAGATCATGGTGAAGCAGGCTGTGCCCCTGCAGCCTGAGGAAAGCACCACAGCAAAGCAGGTGTTTAGTCTGCAGCCCGTGGATGTCCCCATGTAGCAGAAGGTGGATGTGCCCTGAAGAAAGCTGCAGCCAATGGAGAGCCTATGCAGGAGGATGTTTTCTGGTAGGAGCTGCAATCTGTGGGAGCAGTTCTTGAAGGACTTTATCCCATGAGAGGGACTCCATGCTGGAGCAGAAGAACAGCATGAGGAGAAAGGAACAACAGAGACAAAGCATTAGGAATGGAATGCAACTCCATTCCTCATCCCCCTCAGGGGTGGTGAGGAGGTAGAAGAGTCAGGAGTGAAGTTGAGCCCGGGAAGAAGGGAGGGGTGGGGAAGAAAGTGGTTTTACCTTTGTTCTTATTTCTTACTCTCTTACTCTCTTTTTAAGTGGTAGTACATTAAGCTAATCTTCCCCAAGTCAATTCATTTTTTTCCATGACTGTAATTGGTGAGTCATCTCCCCGTCTTTATCTTGACCCATGAGCTCTTTCATCTTATTTTCTCAGCCTGTCTTGCTGAGGAGGATGAGTGAGCAAGCAGCTTGATGGTCACCTGGGAGCCAGCCAAGGTTAACCTACCACAAGGACTATGCATGGATATACTGTGCAATGCCCATATTACAAGAATTCTGGAGAGTGGAGAAATACAAAGAGGTTGGACCAAGAAATTGTCTTGACTCGTTCTTTTCCTTAAAAGCGTCTCACATTGTTACTGTCTGAGACAGTATATTTAACCAGATAGACTCAGACTGTCTGACCCAGTAGGATGTCTCCTATGTTCTGATATTTTTATGTGGAACTGACAAAGCAATGGTAGGAACACTGGGGTCTTTTTTACAGGGTTTTCATTTCCTTTAAAAAAAGTCTCTGGTTATGAACCAAAGTTGTCGTGTGCACGGATGGCATGAGGTCAGAAAGATGCAGATACTGACAAAGATTAGATGTTGATATAGACAGACAGAAAAAACCACATAGCCAGAACGTATTCTTCTGGGAGTGTTTTAAGTATGGTAAATGTGAAAGCTTGCAAACCTGTGCAGTTTATTAACAATTCCTGACATCAGATGTCAGGAGGTACAATCAGTCAAATGTTACCTTACTTGAGCAAAGTGGAAAAACCCTTTGCTCTGCTTGACTTGGAATTAAATGAGGTAAGACTCGTAGGGAGAGGTAATATATTTAATTTAACTTATGTAACTGAGAAAAATAGCTAAACTTTTGGATATCATAGGATTTCTCTGGCTCTATGAGAGGAGAGAGTTTAAGTGGACTGCATTGTCTCCTCTTTTCATACTGTCACCTACTTTACCACATGCTCTCATGTTGAGAGATATAATCTCAAGAACCACAGCTCCATCTCTCTATTTTTAAAAGAGGCACATTTATTTCTAAGTGCCATAGTGGTACTCCAACATTTTCTATTACATGAACAAAGGAGGACCAAAACAGAAGGAAAATTAACACATTCATTTCATTTTTTTTCTCCTTAAAGGCAGAGTGAGATGTTGGTAGGAAATTAGTGCTATAAATAATGTATATGTATTTTTTGTATATCTTTAATGATTAAGGACAATAGTTCAGAATGCTCAAAGCCATGATAAAGTCCAAACCTGGATTTTGCATCATAATCACAGGGAATTTCGAAATTCCCTTCTGGTTCTTGTAATAATGTCTTATCACAGAGCAGTGAAATATACAGGTATAGTCAGATTATTATGATTTTTAAAACAAAGTTTAAAGTCATGTTCTATCTTTCTAAATCAAACTTGAAGAAAATAGTACCTGATTTTATTACAAAAATCAATAGCAAATCATTTGATTCCAATTCTATCTATTACCAGGGAGCTCTTGCCTCGTAGGCTCAGATTCACCAGTTACAAACAGCAGCAATTCACTGGCTCCTCAGTGTCTTTGTAAATACAGATATGGTGTTAAGAGAAGCAAGTACAGAACGTTTTACCTATGCTGGTTTTCTTTCATAGTGTAACCATCCTTCATTAAATGAAAACACACACTCATCTAGTTTGGCTTATTGGTAAAACAAGCAAATAAATAAAATGCATGCTGAAATACTAAAAACCAGCTGAAATTTTGAAATGTTTGGCTACTAAAATTTCTTGTATAATCCAGAGAATGTTTCTTGTACATCAGCCTCAGGTTACTAACCACATTGTCATTTTGGTAGGTTATCAGGAACAACTTAGTTATTTTCCTAGAAGAAAACAAAGAAAAAAACACACAAAACCCCCCCGAACCCCAACAATCCCAACCTCTCCTCCTTCCCCAAAATCCCTATCAGCAAGTTAAGACAAATAAAGACATCATGTTCTATGGAACCACAAAAAAAAGATCAATGTGTTCTCCTTCACAGAAGAATACCATACTTGCAGGTCAGGTCTAGTTAGATTTATTACTGTTTATGCAAAGGAAAAGTAGTGTAAGTCAGATTGATGTACATGAGAAAGAAGACTGGCTGCGACCTTGACAAGGGTGGGAAGGAAACTGAGCATTGCAACCATATTATCTGAGACAGAGTTCTGTCCCTGTGTCAAGTGTGGTGATGGAAGTATGGCCCCATAAGATCCTTTCAGGTGTCTTAAGGTTACACCTGGGACAAATCATATGACTCTGTACAAGAATACCTTTTTATCTTCTATATGGTACTTACAGGTGATTGGCAGGGTAATTAGTTTCATCTAGTTCATAGGACTGACAACCCAGGGAAAACTGCAGTGCTGCAGGATTCACCAGTGCCATGGCAGGGGAACAGAAAATGGGAGCTCACGGAGGGAGCAAATTCCTTGTTAGTCTCAAGTAAAACAGCATGCATGTGTGTATGGGAGAATCCAGTTCCTCTTGATATTTGTTTTGATACATTTTTAAATCAGATCTAGGTCCTCATCTGCACATCACTTATCCCTTAGAGCATATTAATTTTGCATAATATTAAAGAAAATAATTATGTAGCAAATGCACAGACTTAAAGTATAAAAGAATGCAGCCATCTTTTTTTCTTTTTTTTTTTTATTTTGTAGAGTTTAGTGTGACTTTATAATCCCAGAGCACAGAGTAAAGAAAAAGAAAAGCGTCTGCTTCATAGTCTAATTTGCATAGTACATCATATAATGGATATTTTAGAAACACAAAATTTCTCAGGAGGGCTTCACATCAGAGCTTTACAGCATCTCCAGAATACTGAAAATATTGTAAAACAATTTATATTAAAATCAGTAAAGGATGAAAAATGTTTGTAAGATTCGTTCAGCTATGCATACAAAAATGGATAAATTTTTTTGAAATGTATCCAAATATAATAATTTCTTAATATATGAATCAAGCTGTAAATTTCCAAAAAAGACTCCCATAAGATTCCCATAAGACTTGTATTTCCAACACTCATTTCAGTACACTTGGAAGTCTGACAATACTTTATTTCCCTATTATGTGTCACTGTTTCTATTTTGAATCATGAATAGATCCAGACAGTGCAGATAAATACACATGCTAGGGTAGGGGGTGGTGGGGGCAGTAAAAATTAAAAACAACAACAACAACAACAAAAAAAAAAACCAAACCCAAACCTTAAAAATGTTTCCCAAAGTAATCAAATTTCATAAACAAGTCACCTGAAGATTAAAAAAAGTTTTTGTTTCCCCTTAAGTACAGAAACATCCTTCTAAAATGTCTAAATTGCCAGACTGACTTAAAGAGTAAGTAGAATGCAAAGAAGGAAGAAGATAGTAGGCATTCTTAAACTTTCTGATATACAAAATGTTTCAAGGTGTTAGGTAAATCCCAAATGAACTCTGAAGTGATGAAATCAGATAGCTATGGTCATGAGAAAATACATGTAGTACGACCTTTGCTTTGTCCAATTTCTTTTCACTTTCTAGTTCCCATAAGGAGCACAACAGTTTTCTTTGGTTGTGTTAGCAGAAGACAATTCCTTTTCATCAAAGTGTCACTAATTTGCCTGTTGCCAATAAATTACAAGGTCTGAACTGGTTTGAGGATTGCTCTTTTAATAATTTTACACCTTCCAACTAAACTTATGGGGGTCTAATGAAGGATTTGTATGGCATGGAAATGGCTAATATGCTATTGAGGATAACAGTATGTCTGCAAACCAGTCTGTGTCATTTGACCTGTGGCTAAGAAATGTTCTGTAGCCCTATTTTATATAGTTTTTGTGCTTAACAGAAGCTTCTCTTGAATCTACAATGCCACTGCAAGGTCCTCTGACTAGAAAATCCACAGTCAAACTACAGGTTTTATGAAGACCCTTTTCTTCTTTTTTTTTTTCCCCTTCCTTCCTTCCTTGCTTTCTTCCATCCTGATACTCTAGTTTTAAATCCTCTAGTTCTTGCTGAGGACGTAATGTCCACTCATGTACATGATTTTGCTGCACATCCCAAGGCTGAAACCCACCAAAAATTAGCATTTATGCATCTACTAATATAATTGAACACCAATCTTTTACTACAATTAAATTATGAGGATTATGTTGAAGAAAACGATGAAGTACCCTTATTGAAGACCCAGAACTTTAATGCAGCTCTCTTCCTTACAGCATTATTCCACATATTTACTTTCTAAAGGCACTAGCAAGAAGTTATATAGTTTCTTTTTAAATTTATCCAGGAAAAGAAGAGTCTGAAAGAGAGACCAGAATGGGGAACTCAGAAAAAAGAAATAGAAATATTTAATGTCAAAGGTTCTAAATTTTATGAGGGTTCTACAGTATCCAAGTTATTTATAGTGATTATTTTCAATCCATGTACCTCAAGCTTCATTTCACAAAGTCCTAGACTCATTGATTCTACTAAAATATCTGATTAATGAAGTGTAAGTGGAAATAGTCGTTCCATAAGAAAATTCTAACTGTTAGAAAACTTTCTAATAGAAATATTTTTTAAGAAATAGAACAAATAAATACTGAATAGTAACAGAGTCCAGAGATGAGCTGAAAATTTAAAAATTCTGGAGAAAATATATTTTATTCAGCTTCAGCATTATAGGATGACTAGGACAAAGATTTATAGCAATCTTAACTTTTTTTAATTAAAAAAAATAATTTAAAATGTTTGTCTGCATAATATAATTTAACTTAATATCTCAGAGTTCTTGTAAATAAATTGTCTTATGTACATAGTCAGACCATACTATATTCTGACTAGACCCTCCAACACACTGACTGGAAGGATGATTCCTGTCAGCAAGTCCTCCCTAGACTGATTAGTTATATAGTCATTACTCTTAACGTATCCAGTGTATGTCAATTAAATCTATACTTTCAAGGCTTGTGGTAAATCCAAACATTCTATCAAATATTCAGTTTTAGTTTAAATGACACCACATCAATAAAAAAAGTACTGTTACTGTACAGTATCCCTAATCTTAAGTGTAGGTCTAACGTCACTAATATATTTTGCTTGTTTATATCCCTGCAGACAATCAGAAACCATAAATCTGAACAATGTTGCTCTTGGTTGAAAAGTATAACAGATATTGGAAGTTTAATGTTATATCATAAATGTAGCAAACTTGTTGGCCAGGAAAGCATATTCTGCATTCTTGTTTGAAATGTCATCACCTAACTATGGTTGCAATGCTCTGTTATATACAAAATTGAGCAAGTTAAGTCAACATTACAAGTTTGGACTTGTTTTAATGGATTTTATTAAATAACTCTTCTCATACAAAATTGAGTAAGGTTAGTGAATTATATAAGTTTGACCTCATTTTAGTGGATTTTATTAAATAACTCTTTTCATATTGATTGACATATTTGTCTTTTTTTTCCCCAAAAATAACCTGGTAAATTGCTGTCTTCACTTTCTCCATTTCGCCTCTGGAATGGACTGCTTTATCAGAGTTTTGCTATGTATAGTCCTTCAGAAAGTCAACTCAAAAATAAAATTAAGATGGAACAAAATTCATCATCTCAACCTTTTCCTTCAGCAAATGGTTTATGTAGTTATTCATGTTCACCTCTGAAATGAGCCAGGTCCTCAGCTGATATAATTTAGAATTACACTTTGAGGTACATCGATTAACATCACTTGAAGATTTGGTTCATTGTTTTTAATGGAGGAGAGAATAAAGTACATGTCAAACTTCTGAAGGATTTTAAATGCCAAAGGCAGTGCACAGAACTTGCATTTCTTCTAGAACTATTTATTGTGGGTGCACTCCAACACCATCAACATCAGTCTTGTCATATGACAAGTCACAGGAAGACTCAACACAAGTAAATAGTAAATAAAATAAATTTCCTGACAAAGTTTTTTCTCTAATTTGCCCCTGACAGCACTATCAGAATAAAGCATAAATGACCTAACATTTAAAAGATATTTCAGAAGATGATTCAGTATGTAAGAAATACTTGTATTTAAATTGCTTCTAAGAATTTTTTTTTTAATTTCTGGCCTTCATATAACTGAAATTTTTCCTTTTGTGCTGATCTAATAGACAAACAACATGAGCTTGAGTGCAGCTACCAAGAAATATGTTTCTACAACTGCTATGCAGATAAGGCATAGTGCCTTACTGTTAAAATTTGAAAAAAATACTGGAAACTTTTATGTCCTCTGTATCATGTTTACGATGCAGTTACGTTTGGTATAAACTTCAGCATCTGTGAACTTCTGTGCTACAGTGAAAACTACAGCTCTGGTTCATTAAAGTCTCCTAAGTGTCATGTACTTTTAAAAACATTCATTAATAAATGAACTCCATGGCTGCTAAGCTGAGGTTTTACTAAATAGCATCTTCCTTTCTCCATCCTTCTTTGCAAAACATAAAATCCTCACATGGGATACATTAGTCTCCTGGGAAAGAAGGCAAAATAGATGACACAGCAGGCTGTGTTGATGACCTAATTCAACATCGCTTTCAAGGTATTACTTCTTCAGTACTATTGTTATAGGATTTCTGTAAAAGTGTTACTCCTTCCAGAATTATCTTTTGAACAGAGTAAGAATCAATGACCTCTCTGGCACTGATATGCATAACATACTGAATTATCTCTGTGAAGATAATTCTTAGTCATGCATTATGTTAAATTTGAATATGTTAATTCATACTGAATAATCTGCTGAAGCTTTTTTTTCCTCTGCATTCAGACAATAAGCCCAGGAACTTTCATGTATTTCTGTAGTCAGTCTTAGGTGACCATAATAGTTCTTGAAGAGATAATAAAATATACACAAGAAAAGAAATGAAGACATATTTCTTTCTCTTACTGATAACAGAACTGAGGAATAACTGGCTTCTATGCAAAAACTAAGTTTCTTAAAAAAGCCTTTTTACATTCTTTGGTTAATCCCTACATTTTAATTTATACACTTAAAGCAACAGTTCGTGTTGTAAAAACACTTTTCTGACAGTTAAGTTTTGGCTGGTCATTAGGGATTATGTAAGAAACAGGGGAAAAAGGAAGTTGTAAAAAAATTATCTGTACCTTATTCGATTCTTACTATTCTTAGAGGTAAATGCATACTGAGTACTGCTTTGAAGAAGTGCTAGTTTTCACAAGATAAGTTGAAGTGAATATTTAAATATGGAGAGGAAGTATAGAAATGAACTTGAACAATGGACAAGTGGGTTGACACTGAAGTGTTTTGTCTTCTGACTTTTTACATAATTAAATTGACTCTTAACCCTAAGAATATATGTATTTCCATTTGCTTTGTTATTAGACGTGCAATAAATAACTTTACACAACTGCACCCTGGTATAGCAGTAGTACAAATATCCATATTCTTTCTTACTAACTGAGCATATAGAGTTAAAATTATTTCCACAATATTTGCCAAATTAAGAATATCCAGCATATTTCTGACTTGATTTCTAAGGGTGAACAAAGGGAAAATATCTGCCAAAGGATAAACAGTTTAAGGAGCTGAAACATAATAATCAAAACTTAGCATGAATAATGATTAAATAAGGATTAGAAAACAGAAATTATGTAGTAATTAGTGACTTCTGCATGTGTTTAGAATAATTAGCTTTTTTATTATATTGCTCTTAGAGACCCAAATGGAAAGTCTAGACTGAATAGGAGCAACTGGAGCAAGTTTTCAGGAATCCAGGATTACATCCTACAGTCAAATGTCCTTGATTTTAATTGAAGGAAGGAATCTAAGAGGAATTTAAGAGGAATTTAAGTGAAGGTATGAATTCTCTGCTGTAAGGCACATTAGTATCTGTGTCTCCTCACAGCATAGCCCCAAGCATAATTGCTTCTTTTAGTCTCTTCTCTGGTGTCCAGAGAAGTTAACTGATTCTCCACAGTCATTCAAAGTCAACTAACACAAAACTGAGTTTTGCTTGTAGTATGAAACTTCTCAGCCTTCCCTATGGATCTCTGAGTCTTTTCCTAGAATTCTTGGGCCAGTTCTGCACCAATGTTCATTCAGCTCATGCATCAGTCACAAGTTTCCTGAATATCCATTCCAGTGTAAGTAAAAGAAGGAACACTTTCTGTGGCACATTAATTGAGACATCAAATGGGACAGAAAAAAGTCAGGGTGGGTTTTTTTTGGTTGTTTTTTTTGTTTTTGTTTTTTTTTTGAGACAACATTGAGTAGGAATTAAATGTCTGATTATCAGAAAGAAGAAAGGATACCTAACTCTTGATGTACTTTGTTCAACTTCTTTACCTCAAAAAGATTACGGTAATTAATTTCACTGAAATACTTTTTCACAGAGCAAGTATTGTTAGCTAAACTTGTAAGGGTCCATTTCAAGAAATTTAAATTTTGGCCCTTAAACTTCATTTTTAGAAGAAGAATTCATGTAAAACTTTTAGAAAGAAACACCTCATACTGGAAATCAGCTGTCTGGTTTCATGTCTCTTATAATGGTCCATTTAGTCTTGGTTATCCAGCATAATGCAGCTCAAGATGGTAATCTGATCCGCTACCTTTCCTTTGGGATGCAGCTACTTTCAAAACTGGAAATTACAGACCACGTTGGCAGCTGAGTTGGATCTGATACTTTCCTACATCATTGTAGAGGATAAAGAAAGTAGGTCATCCATAATAGTTTGCAGTAACAAAGCACAGGACAGAAAGCACTGATGATCCAGGTGTCTTGGCAGCAACACTTCATCTTGTTACCTTGCAGGAGGGCCAGGTTTGAGTGTTCCCTCTATTGGCTCATAAGCAGAACTACATTATTGTCAAGCTCAGCTGTTGACAGCTCCACTCACTTTCAAGGATGAGAGCAAGAGGGGAAGAAAACAGGAAAGAAAAGCATGATCTTCCAAATAAAAGGTAATTTTTCTACTGAATTTCAGAGGAAGAAGTCTTATCCTTCTAGAATTTGCCAAATTTCAATGTCACATTTTGTACAATAAATACAACTAGTGTTTTGGAACTAGACATGTTTCATTTTTCAAAACATGACTATATATTTTCGGTGCCATGCTGTACAAATATGCCACATTTTAAACGTATTATCCATTTAATACAACATTAAACATATTTCTTTTGTAGCATGGACTACAACGTGGAAGAAAGTTGAGAACAGATGGAAATGTAACACCTCGCTACTTTATCAATCTGTCCTGTAATACACAAGAAATTGGTAGCAAGGTAGCTGACAAACACAACTTGCTTGACAAATAGAATTTTGAAGCTTAGTGAAGATTTAACATGTCATTTAGACAGAGCCCAAAGGCAGAAGTGTTACAGAACTTCACTGGCCTGAGTCAGTATCCCCCAAGTTTCTGGCTGAAGGGGAGAATTATTTTCCAGAGTCCAAAAGTGTACAGCTGGTTGGTAAATAGAGAGGTCAGAATCATAGCTGTCTTCTTCTTTCTTCATGTCCATTTGTATTCAGGCATGGGGTGTACAATATAGTAAGACATATAGCTACTTGGGGCTGAATTCAGCCCTCTAAATAAACACATATATAAATGTTTGAGATGACCTTGTGTATTCTGTACAACTCACAGCTGCTTTTCCATAAGGACATGGGATCCCTGTAACTCTTGTATTATATCTGGCCATTCCATACATATGTGTCAGACATCTCAGTCATAATAACACCTATATTCAGGTTACTGGATGAAGCCCTAGGTGTCTTAAGAGTGGGCTGAATGACTCTCTAGGCTCTTTAAACTGTGCTGAACAGCTTGTCACTAGGTATGAGTAACTTGGGCACCTCACTAACATGTAGATATCTGTCTGTCTATCTATCTATCATCTGTATTTTTTTCCTGGGATTGAATAGTTCCTGTAAATTCTAGTGTCTGAATCCATTGTTTCAATCCTATCTAGTGATTTTTGTTTGTACTTTCTTGCTATGCTATCTTCGTACTGAACTAAAGTCTCAATTCATACATGCACAGGCTAACATCTATTGACATCTAAGATGGCTTAAGGCTTTTCACATGGCCTTCACGTGAACTTGAATAGACTAGACACGGTGTGTCATATCTGGAAGGTGCTTCAATTGGTTTTATACACTTTATACACTTCAGTGTGGGCAACTGACTTGAGCTTATATGACTATGAATAAAAATTTGTCTGGCCTGCAACATCCTATTAATCTAAAGACTCCTGCAAATAAAGAGAAAAGTCTTTACCTGTTGAATGTATGGAACAAATCCATGTGAAACATTCCATAATTCATGCACAGCTATGTTGTTATTAAGAGATTCGCACAGTTTTATGTAAAAAGACACAGACATTTTGCAATGAATAATTATAATGCAAAGTATATTTGGATAGAAGTATCAGAGCACATATAATATATAGTCTTTAAAAAACAAACCCAAACATGCATTTTTCTTAATAACTTTTTTTTTTTAATTTTCACATGCAACTTCATCTTTGAACAAGCAGACTTCTTATGGTTCCAAATTATACCTATCTTGATTTTTTATATTCATAAAGTTTTATAAGGTCCTCTATAGCAAAATGTTATTGTTTGTCAATTCTTCAATTTAACTCTTCTTCGAATATCTGGATTGTGTTTCAGAAGCTTACAGAACTAAGGAGTTCCTTAAAACTCACTGGCAGCAGGCACTAGGCAAAAAAAATTACATATTTAGATTTGGCATCTGGAACCAATTTCACCTGAATCAAAGCATAATCAGAAAAAATTCTCATATAAGACTCATGTCTGGTTGGTTTTTACCTCTCTACAGCATGATGAGGAATGTTAAATCTGATTTTGAAGACCATGGAAAAAGGAACACAAGAGTTAAATCAAAATTCTAGGTGGGCTGAAGACCTCTGTTTGTATGTGCAAGCTGAGTTATACAGGTTTTGAGCTCAGCAGAAAAAAAAAAAAAAAAAAAAAAAAAAAAGGCCTTTTCAGGCTCACAGGGGACCAACTCTGACCCTCTCGCCCCTCCCGCAACAGAAAAAAAAAAAAAAAAAAAAAAAAAAGCGCCTTTACTGGAATCCAGAGAGATCACTCACTGAAATACCTGTGAAAATTTAAGCAAGTGAAAAAAAAAAGTGCGGGCTCCATTCAACTGCCATAACATGCATGCTTAGGCCCTTTGGAGATATTCTGTGGCAAACAGGCTCTCTGTATAGGTCTGATACAATATTCAACTGATAAGCTGATAAGGTTGATAAGATATAGAATTTAGAGACATCTGTCCTCTTTTAGATTGGCAACTGAAGGCCAAATGGGAGTTCAAGTTCAAATCCAACTAACTAATACTTTAATTTTGTCACATTCTACAGAATATATATAGAGAAAACAAAACCAAATAAATTCAACACTAGTGACTTCAAATTAAATGATTAGTAAACGAGAAAAGGGACGCACAAAACTAGACACATGTGATTTCAATATTGTATATAGCCAAGGGATATCATGCTGAAACTCAGCAAAATGCTTTCAGAAGTTTATTAAGCCGTAACCTTAGGTGGCATGACATAAGTTTCATTTCTATATAGTATTTGCTGCTTGTGAAATTGAGCACAAGAAAAACCTCCAAGCTGTTGCTTACAATGCAACAGTTGGAGGAAGGAAGTTTTATATACCTGTCCACGGAAAACAGACAGTGATATGAGTCATTCTGTCAGTGAATAACCTGGCAACCATATTTCTTAATATATCCACAGAAAACTTGACCGGTTTGAGTGACTAAAAAGTACTCCACACCTTGGTTGAAGTCCTAGCTCCATTCCTGTGAATAGGAATTTGTCATTGATTTCCCTTGGAGTCAACAGTATATGCAAGAACATTGGATATAACTTCTTCCATACAGATTTTATATTGGACAACTTTTTTAATTTTTTTTACCTTTTTAACTATAGCAGAACAAAGAGGAAGATCAAGTAACGAAAATATCTCAGAATTAAAAGATAAAGTAGTCATAAGACTTTTAAAACATCATTATAAGATTTTTGGAGTTATTTCAAAGACATTGAAAGCAGATAATTTTCACAGACCAAAACTGAGAAATAATTCTGTAAAGATAGATAAGCCAGTCTTAGATGTAGAGGAGAAACAAGGAAGTTTGAGTGGAAAAGTAAGGGGATAAGTAGATCAGGACAGGAGATAAAATAGGCATTATTTTATTGCTGAATAAAAGAGGATCAAAGTCATCAATTGTTGCTTGATCACTCTTAACGGTAATTCTTAATTTGTCTTTGTCCTAGAAAAATCTGCTGTAAAGGGAAGTAGTTATAAACTAAGTGAAGTCAAAAGTTCCTGTATCACTTGCTTAGTTTTCACACTTACATTTGCAAATGTTTTGTAGTATGTGGTCTTTATATAGGGCTAGACATTTGAAGAGATGGGTAAAAAAAATATATATATATA
>NW_010101702.1:0-3571 GCF_000699245.1 Pterocles gutturalis
CCTCGGGGGCGGGAGGCGGCGGTGCAGCTCGTCAGGGCGGGCCTGGGGGCAAGTGGGAGTGTCGCCTGCTCCGGTCCGTCTGGAGGCTCCTGAGCCCCTCATCGTCACTGGGCCAGGCTGTGGGCAATGGCAGGTCGGTGATGAATTTAACTGTATGCTTCAGATAGCCTTGGGGACGTGCTGCTTCGACCTGGTGGCAAGGGTCCTGGCGGTGGGCTGAAGGAGCGGGACACCTCGCTGGGGCCCACACAGGAGTCGGAGTCGGTAACTCCAAGTGCATCCCCTCACACATGTGGAGGGATTTGGCCACAGCCCTTCCACGGCCACTACCAGAGGAGGCATCTGGCAATGGGAGACGTGATTCCCTGACACTTGGGAAATACAGACGTTTTCTTGTGGCACCAGATTAGCTATAGGCAACCGAGTTTTCCACCTTCCTCATGACATGAGAAAAAAGCAAGTGGGAGCCATCTCAGATGGGTATTGCTTCACATGCAGCTTGAGAGCAGGATTAGCGGAGGCCGGTTTGGTCCAACGCGATGAAGTCAGGCCCAAGTGCGACAGGCTGTGTCACCTGCATGCTTGGATGATAGGATCTACAGATCTGTCCTGCCATGACACTTAACCATTTAAGTAGCTCTTCACCTCTAAATGGATGGAAAGATTGAGGTCTCTCCCAATTGTGAGAAAGCATGGCCATCCTCTGCTACACTGAAAGCACTCTTATGTCTTGTTATTAATATTTCTCTCCACTGAGCTAGTTTTTAGTATTCCATCAATTTATCATAGAAACTTTAGCATTACTTGTGTTTTCCCCTGTAAATTACAGCTCCCACATGGATTTTCATTCCAACTGTTAACACTATCCCTGTATTGAATGTTAGAGACCCTTTGTGCCCACCAGGTGTTCCAAGAAATAATACAAAATCAAAATCATTTCTTGATGTATAGGCATAGCTTTATGTATCACATCCCACAATTTTAGTAAGGTGATGCTATGTGTCTGTACACAGCAATGCCAGTGTACAATTTCCAGTCCTTGTGTAAGTAAGGTCAACCTCACACCCTCTCAGCCATGGTGGTGTCTCACACATTTAGTAAATACGAGCCTTGCATCCTTTGAAATGCAGATTGAAAAGCATCTCACCATGACACTGGCTGTTGCAAGAATTCATGCAAATGAAAGAAAGATTTCTATTTTCTAAAGCCTTCTGATGTGAGAAAAACCCATCAAATTTGGCAGTTTGTATATACAGACATTCATTCAAAAAGCTGTGTTTTTTTTCATGTATGGTTATAAGCTACTATCACCCTAATCACTTTTGTTTTGCAAAGAATCAAAAAGCTTACCAAATTATGCTATCAATGAATAGTGATCTTACCCTTGCCAGGAGTGCTGATCACTGATAAGTGATCTTGTCCTTCTGCCAGATGCAGAATCTCATAAAGCAACCTCAGTGGATTTTTAAGTTAACAAAAAGTATTTTCATTGGGTCCTAAGCAAGAAAGCGAATTATGACTGAAAACAGTATGAGGCCCTTATTTGTGATTTTCAGCACAGCCATCTACTCTTGGTCTCAGACTGTGAACCCCTCCAGCTTTGGTTGCAGCCAGCTGGTACTTCTTCTGATGAGGGCTGTTCCAGAATACACTGGACAGAAAAGGTTGGAGATCCTGCAGAACCATATTAGTTCTTCAAGCTTTATTCAATCTACAGGAGTAAAGCACCTGGGCTTTAAAGTATGGCGAGATAGCAGGGTAACAGTACATAGCAATCCCAGACTTCAGTCTGAGGAAGGTGAAGAATTCAGGAAGAAGGGGAAACTCAGGACACTAAGTAAAAGAATAAAAGGAAGAGTTTTACTGATAACTACTTTTAAATCTGTATCTAATTACAACACAATAGAATATGTTTACAACTCACACACCCTAACATGCTTACATGGTAAGAAAATATGGAACTTCTAATTTCCTTCCTAACTGGATTTGGTCTTTGTGACCACTCAGATTAATATGTTTGGCTTACTTCCTAACAGAAAGGAGATCATTTTATCCTCTCCTCTGTGGACAGACTGAGAGCATATGTAATGGTATGCCAGGCACATGCACCCATATCCTGGCTCCTGTCCCCACGGGCATGGGGCACTACCTTCCCCTTCCCACATTTGCTGTCAGCAGTGAGCTGTAGTGCAGGATCTTTCACTCCTGGATGCCAATTCCTGAATACCTCTTCCACTTCTCAGCCTGAGGGATGTCAAGAGCAGCCACTAGAAGTGGGACTTGGGCACATGTCCATGAGTTTGGTGCCCCTTCTCACTTCTCTTGCAACATCTGTGAATTAAGCTACAGACAAATTATATACTGTACTTTTTATATAATACCAAAGTTATTATAACCAGTTTCACACTGACAAATCTCAGCTCTGGCCTGTGCAATTTTATACTGCAGGCATTTAAAAAAAAGCTTAAAATTATTCAATACAATTAAAAGTATATTTATACATTGTCTTATTGACAAAAACACAGAGGTTGGTTTTGCTCAGAATTTCAAAAGTTGAGTTATTGGAAGGTAAAAAAAAAATCTCAGAAAGCTAATAACCACCACAAAAGCGTTTCTCAGTAAACAGTTTTTTCCAAAAAGCCCTTTGTTTTGCCTTTCCCTCAGAAGTATTTAAAAAACAGAAAAGGCATTGAGTTTGCCCTGCAGGATTACAGAATACCATCACAAGCTCCTTTCTGTAGTTTTGCCCCTTAACATCAGTAAATCTGCTTTCTTTGAATCTTTCAGGAGCTGTAATTCCTCTCACAAGCTGCTGACTCCTGTCATTCACAACTAGTGCTGAAGGTGCTCACTCAGTCCTCGCCTTTGGCTTTTTAAAGGGGCACTGTACAAAATATTCCTAATATCAGAATAACAGAAGACAGGATAGACTATCACTTCCCAGTACCTTAACATATAGTGGCTGTGGCTGTTCTGAAAGTCTGTCAGAATTTCTGCATTTGTGCAGGCATAGAAGGTCTTGTAATTGAGTTATTTACTGCTTTTTGGTTATTGACCAAAGCATTGCTTTTTCAATAAGAATGAGGCCTTTGAATGCTCCAAAAAGCAATACCAAGTTTATACATATGCATTTTTTCATTAGTAAATCCTGCTTTTATTTCCCTAAAATGTCTGAGAAAACTCCAAATGAGAACTTTAAATCATGCTCCCACAAGTCTCTTCTAAATTCAAAATTGCACCTCTGCAAAGCAAATCCATACTAACAATATTCTTCAGTGTAATGCAGTAGAAAATTGATGTATATTTCTAAATTATTAGACTTCCACAAGTACAATGACATACTTTGTTTTCTTTCTGTACAATAAATGTCCATGAGTCACTCATTAGCAGCAGTGAGCTTGCTTATGTCAATGATACACAGGCAGCTTTCAAAGAGGCTGGCAATTTAAGTGGCATGTTTAGAGTTTGTCTACAGTCCTAGAAAGTGCTTTTTTCTTCCCTGATTTCTTAATAATAAGCTACAGGCAGGTATCAAACTCTCCCCTCTCTCTCCCCCCTGCACCCCCCTCGC
>NW_010101703.1:0-7818 GCF_000699245.1 Pterocles gutturalis
GCCAGCCCCTCCTTCCATGATCTGTAAACTCTCGTTTTAAACTTGAGTTTGCCCAGCAGATCCCTGTTTAACCATGAAGGTCTCCTTCTCAACTTCCTACCTGTTGGGATCTGTTCCTGTCTCTTGGTTGTTCAAGGCTGTTGTGCTCACACATTAATTGGGACATTAGAAGTGGATGCATATGCAGGCTAAATTTATTCCACAGGCAGTGAATTTGATACCACACATAAAAATGTTCTTAACTCTTCATTGGTTATAACACCACGATATAAAAAAGAGCTACTATAGGTATTAAGTAAGCTAGAAGTAGAACAGTTTATAAGGTTCCAATCTTCTCTTTTTTTGTTGTTTTATTTTTACATTTATTTAAAATAGATTATTCTGAGGGAGGATTTTGAACTAGGGCTTCCAAAAACCAGTTCTGGTGTGAGAGTCTCCCACTCTTTCGTCAGGATGATCAAAGGACAATTTTGAAGGCCAGATACCAAGTGGACTTCTACACAGCCTGTTGTTAGCTCAGTACTATTCATTAATCATTTGCATGATGGGAAAAATATTTTTTATTACATTTCCAGATTAAAGAAGGTGGGAGGAATGATATAATTGTTCAAGGTCAGGGACAGTACTGAAAATTATCTCGGCAGACCACAGAAATAGCATCAAAAAGTATATAAAACTGTGGAGAAACAAGTGTAAATTATCAAATTAAGCAGATACAGTCAACCAAATACAGAACAGATGAAAAATAGCTGGCTAGGTATTGGTTCTGTAGAAAAGGATCTATTAGTTATAGTAGATTTGAAGCTGAATATCAGTCATACTACATTTCCTAAAAAAGTTAATTGCCATCCTGTGATGTGCACAAAGCAGGGTAATTGTGCAATCTTTACCTTTAAAGACCTGAGGATCTTTAAAAAAGTACATTTATTGTTTATATATACATTGCCTCAGTACAGCTGACCTTGACATTGGGCAGTGGGATAGTTTTGTTCCATGCTTTTGATTCTATGACGCTACCCCTGAAAATAACAATGGGATGTCTATGAAGCAAACATGTTCTGGAACATCTGTAAAACAAACGAGCAGGGAATAACAGAGTTGTTAAGAAATCCAGCAAGAATGTAGATCATAGATAGCCATCAGTTCACCAGTACTGGCAGTAGACACAGCTCAATGTATTGTTTAGAAAGAAATGATGATCCTATAGGGACTCATTCAACAGCTAGTGCAGCCAGCACAGGTTGAAATACTGTTTTTGTCTGACCTGTTATGTTCAACATTATTCAAAGACAATAAGCATTCCTGGAATAGATATCGGCATTGCTGATGTTTAACCATGGTTTTGGGATAAGAAATGGTGAGATGGATCTAAAAGCTACATGTGTGTATCATTTGTTACGGCACCATGGCTCATGACAGTGTCAAGATTTTTTTTTTTTTTTTTTTTAAAGCCAGAATCCTGGTAAATCTTTGTTTAGAAAACTATCTGCCTTGAAATCAAAGAACAAGGAAATAAAGGAAGTCTTCAATGCCTGGACTATCTGTGAAAAAAAGTCTGTGAAATATGCAGCTTAGCTAGTGTATCACACCTTAGTAATATCCACACTATTAGCTCATCTTGTATTTTGTGGTAGGAAAACAACCTTCACAGAATTTCTTATCAAAAAAAAAAAAAAAAAGAAAGAAAGAAAATAAAGGAAAATAAAATAATCAAAAGAATGGCTTAGAGGAGGTGAAAAGACACTCAAGGAAGATCACTACATCAGTGCCATTGGTTTACGGTAAAGCACAGGAACATATGGCACTGTGAGTCCAGGCATCACAGAGTGTAAGGGGTATACGTGGTGGGTGAAAAAGTAGGCATTTAGCTCTCGAACTGTGAATTATGCCAAAAGTAGCAAGGAGGAAATGGGAATTAGTGAGTGATAAAAATCTGAAGTAAAAGATCTGCTAAATTACAGATATACAAAACACGAGGTTTTCACTTGTAGGTATTTTGTTTAGAAGAAACCATCATGCTCAAAATGCCCCCACAGTAACTTCCATCCTTAGCCATGCTGGAGAGAATATAGGGAGAATGTAAGAATTCAGGGTGAGGTGCCCTGCAGGTCAGCATTAGATCCACTTTAAACAAAAGGTGTAAATATAGCATCCTTGTTCCTTGTTAAATTACATGTTGTAGCCTGACATTTACATCTAGCCATTGCCTGTTGTTCATTGCCTCCTATGTCCTGCTCACAGCTGTACACACTTATACTGTGTAATGCCTAATAGCTGCAATCATTACATACAATGGGTCTGAGATAAAGAAGTCAGGAGATTACATTCCTTACTGACTTCTGTCTACTCAGGACAGAAACCTATTTTCTTTTTAACGTGCATGCATTGTTAGTAGTTATGTGCAAATGAAGTGTTGATGGAGACAAGTGTAATAAGAAAATCCTGAAGTAAGCAGAGGTTTTAGCAAGTGCAGAACATTAGCACAGCTTTACTTGAACATTAGATACCCACCAAGAAGCTTTTAGCTCTATTATCTATAAACCATTAGATACTGTCAAAGTTTTGGCTATTGTCTTGTATCAATTGACTAACTTGAACTTCAATTTTTAATACAAATATTTAATAAAACATGTTTTGGTCCTATGTGAATCAATTAATCTCCTGCTCTCAAAGTAGGGGACATGAAAAGGGTTTAGCATTCTCTGGTGTACTTGTGTTTTCTGTATCCACTGTCAGACAGTCACTGAAACTTTACATTTTATATGGAATCTGCTCAGCATATGCATTATTTCAAAATATTCCCTACAGTCTACAATATTTAAAAGACATTAATCTGCCATAAGAATAGTTTTGTGTTTGAAGTACATATATTTGGACAGGGAAGGTAGTTCTCTTAGTTTTATACTGTGTATAAGCTTTAGGCTTTCTTACAAACTTAGTCAATGAACAGAATGTCAAAAAAATTTGCTGAAACACATAGTAGCATGAGCAGAGGACGGTTCCCAAAGAAACGGAGAAGCTGTCTACCCTGATGACAAAACCTTTGCTGTAAGGTTATTTTAAAGCAGGCATTAGTTCTAAGCACTAACTTCACTAACTAACTAACTAAGTTCAATATTACCTAGGCACAATACACTCTTTTCGGTGTTACTGATTTTAGGGCTTATCAATGCTGATTATCTTTGTCCTGAGGGTGAAGGGGTGGATGAGGAGCCTATGCCTACTTACGGAGAGCTGATGGCTCATGCTGGGCACTGCTGCTGATTCTAATGCTCACAAAGAGCATGACAGTAATTTCATTAGTTACGAATTATCAAGGGTTCTCAATTGTTTATTTATTGCAGGTCAGGCAACAAATAAAGAAGCTGCCTCCTGCACAAAAATCCCGTGCCATCCTTGAACAAAGGACCCTTTTTTACTTTATTTTTCACGTGAACCTGTTTAAGGTATAGTTAACATAGGGAAGAGCTATGGTTTCAGTGACGAAGCAAGCATCCCAGCTTGCGTTGAGACAGAAATACTAATTTTCTCCTTCTCAGTTTTATGATACAGTGACACAAAGACTAGAGAAACATATACGACAGTAAACAGGTAAGGAACATCAAACTAATCATTAAATCATTTACCAAACTGCATTTCTTAACTTCTTTAAAAACACAAAGCAAATTGTGCGAAACATTATCCTCTGCTTTCACTAAGCAGACTTACCCATGTCTGGGGGCACTCTGAGGGCCCTGATCACGGAGGGCTTCCCATGCCGGGAGTGTCAGGGCAGGGCCTGGGAACCAGGGCCCATCCCACCCCACAGGCAGGAGCAGGGCAGCTGGGACGCACCGGGGCAATCCCAGCTCCCAGTACCCGGCACCTCACCAGGCTGGGGCCAGGCTGGGCCATGGGACTGCAGGTGGGCCCAGCTCAGCAGGGCCCATGGCTGGGCAGGGCTGAGGCACAGCAGAGGCTGTAGCTCACACCACACCAGGCCCCGCCATGGAGCCTCACCTGGAAGCAGCTTCCACGGTCCGCGAATCACCCTGGCCTCCCCTCAATGTGTCTGGGAGCCTGTCCCTGCAGTCACCAACAGGAAGGGGCCATCCATGGTTGCATCCTGGACCTGGCAGTTTGGAGTACTGTGGGGGTGTGGGGCCACTCTCATGTCAGCCCAGGAATAGGAGCCCGAGTCCATGGCTTGATTCCTCCATAAATCTGGACACATGTCACTGTGCAGACCTGTGTATAGGCTAGCTGCACGTAAGTAAAGCCTCTTATCTAAAGCTTTTCAGAACAACACCAAAATGTTACGGAAGTTTACAACCCCCTACACTATTCTGTAAGAGTTAATATTTTCAAACCACGTTAAAATGTTAGTTTGTGGACACTTGTGGATGAAAATCCAGCGTAAAAGGTAGATGGGTGTACACATCAAGGAAAATCTACTTCCAAACTTTGGTTTGATTTAATGAATCGGTAGGGTCTTTATTTCTAAAGTGTTTTTACTCTGTCCTCCGTCATGCTCCATAAGAACTGAAAGGATTTCTAACAAGGGTCTTGTTAAGGGCTAGCCTGACAGCAGCATAAGTATATTCTTTCATACTGAAGAGTGTAAGCGCTACTCAGGAGCTAGGAGAATAAAAGTAGCAAGCACATGCCAGAGAAAACATATTTTCTCTTGCCTCTGTCTTTACATATGTTCCAAAGGACAGCACTTCCACAAAGCAGAATTAAAAACTGCTCTTTTGAAGAAAAAAACAGCCAATCCTCCCATACCCGCCCCCCCAAAAAAAGAAAAGGACTTGTAAAGGGACAATGTAGGGACAAATACCGCAGAATCAGAGGAGGTGAAGATGTAAGCTTGAGGCACTGCTGCAGACACTGCACATATAATCAGGAGTCTTAAAAAGGCATCTTGATCCATCACTCTCTGCCTCTGGTTCCCCTCACCGCGTATATGCATTTTGTGCTAGTTACGAGGCTTTAAACACTTCAAAATATTTTCTTCGCCACCATTCTGGTGCACCCACAAAGACATGACAAGTCTCCACCAGATCATAGAATCACAGAACGGTTTGGGTTGAAAGGGACCTTAAAGATCATCTAGTCCCAACCCCCCAGCCAGTGCCTCAGTACCCTCACAGGAAAAAAATGTCTTCCTAATATCTAATCTAAATCTACTCTCTTTCAGCTTGAAACCACTACCCCTTGTCCTATCTCTACACTCCCTGACAAAGAGTGCCTCCCCACCTCTCCTGTAGGCCCCCTTGAAGTACTGGTAGGCTGCTATTAGGTCTCCCCAGAGCTGTCTTTTCTCCAGGCTAAACAACCCCAACTCTCTCAGCCTGTCCTTGTATGGGAAGTGCTCCAGCCCTCTGACCATCTTCGTGGCCCTTCTTTGGACCCACTCCAACAGGTCCATGTCTTTCCTGTGCTGAGGACTCCAGAGCTGGATGCAGTACTCCAGGTGGGGTCTCAGGAGAGCAGAGTAGAGATGAAACAGGGACAAATGTGGTGGTGTGGTAGGTAATTAAGACGCTTTGCAGAGAGGTCCAAAGAGAGGGTGGAAGGCAGGAAAGTCAGATTGCAAGATCACACCTCAAATTAAGTGGCTAAATAACATTGCATGTGACAGAAGGCATGGAAGAATCTGGAGCAAGATGCCACTCAGACTCATAAAGTTTGAAGCACAGGGACTTATTTTGATTAAACTCTACAGCAGTTTGACAGGTGTCCACCAACAGAAATTTAACTTAAATTGTTACAGGTAGCTTAAAAGATTGATTTGTTAAGCAAGTCAGATCCAACATCAAGATTATAGTATGGGTACATCCCTATGCTTACTTTATTAGACATTTGTCTTTCAAACATGTTGTTGTAGGGAACCAATGCTTCTGATGATTTTACTTCTTAAGTTTTTCTTCATTTGATTCTGCAGTTGAAAAAGATTTACTTAGCAGTTATACTGCCATTTTTGCCCCCCACCCTCCTTTGGGCCCGCATTTGGCATACATTTCCCTGAGCAGTATGAGCATGCTACTCACTTTAGCTGTGAACAAGGAATCTTCAAGAAAGGGTCAGATGATGTGGGAGGTAAATGGGAGATGGAAGTAGGTAGCATAGCTACAGCCATCAGCACTTAGGTCTGCTTAGACTGTCACTGAACCCCTGGCTTAACAACTCACCTACAAAGTTCATGATGCTATCCTTTTATCTTGCTGACTAACCTAACCTACTGCAATGTCTGAGTATATCTTTGCGTCACCAAAGGAAGTACGGTTAGTGTGCAATGCATTTGTTAATTCTGGATGAATATGCTGTGATATCAGGCAGCAATGAACTGTCTATATAATTCACAAACATGAAGTTAGCTTCAGACAAATCAGTCACCCTGGAACAAAATTACATAATCAGCTTGCTGAGAGGCCCAGACAACCTACACAAAAAAGAGCTCACCAAACATCCAGTAAGTGCTTGTGAAGTGCAGTTTCAGAAATTAAAAGACTTCATTTGGAATGACTGAGCAAAGCCCTTTAGCATGTATTTATGGGCATGTTTAGTTAGACCATTATTAAACAAACTAAGTAATCTTAGTTTGACTAGTTTGTAGTTTTCCCACTTTGTAAGTAGATGAGATGAAACATTTTTCAATAGATGTGGCTTAAAGAAAATTTACAGTTGTATGAATCAGAATTAAATTCAGAATGCTTCTCCAAGTCAGACTTCTATATTGAATTTTTACTTTTCAATAAGATACACAATTTGAGTATAACATTTAACCATTAATTGTTAACATGTATTTAGATGGGGGAAAAAATTGTGATGTACCTAAAGCTGTTACTGTTGTAAGAAGCACTGTAAGAGTATTGCACACTCTCTTACAATGCCAAAAAACTATGAAAACTTGTAATTTAAAGGAATAATTCCTTTACTGGAATAATTACTACTTGAGTACTAAATATATGTATTAGAATTAAAATATACTTTTTTTTTGTTTGTTTTAGTTTTACTTTAGCTGGAATTTTTCATGCATCTCTTCCTCTAAACTCATCACATTAAGTGGAAGCTTTGCATATGTTAAGTATACTGGGCATATGCAGCTTGTATGCTAAAGGCATTCAGTTAAACATGGCAGTTAAAGATTAGCTAAGATTTGGGTTGAATGGTTTATTCTGAGAGTTTTCTGCCATTGTAAGTCTGTCATCAGTAAAGGTTAGTTCCAATTTTTGCCAACAGGAGTTAAAAATCACATCCATATACTATCATCTTCTCTGGTTTATCATTCACACCAATGTACTAATAATTTTCTCTTCTCCCTGTGAAAATATTAGTATTACAGCCAAGAAAGTCCTTCCTCTGAGTGTTGCTAGTTTAAAGTTATTTGTTTTGCAATGTTCTCAACAAGTGTAATTCTCCTTTCTTTGTGAGCATATCCAACTATCAATGGGAGTTTTACAGATAAAAGGGATGACTTGCCTCAAATCGTAGTCTCTGTTCATCCCAATTAGTTGAAAGTTTGGACTGGAGAAGAGCAGACTGCAGCTCTCATTTGAATTCATTAATACTGTTATGAAATCATTTAGCTGTTTTATGTATTACAGCAGCTGCTAGTGTAGCTTAAAATAAAATAGGAAGGGACCATTCTGCTTTCAACAGAACAGTCTTAACGGGCTTGAATTTGGTAAAGACATCATGCTATCTTTTGATGACTGTTCCCTGGATGACTATCTCCCTAACAACAGATGACGCTTGTGTAATATTTTCTGAAACAAAAGGGCTTCAGTTTGTAATCCTACTCTCACAGATCACACAGAATCACAGAATCACAGA
>NW_010101704.1:0-3227 GCF_000699245.1 Pterocles gutturalis
AAAGAAAAAATAAAAAATAAAAAAGAAAAGAAAAAATAAAACAAAAAGGGAAAATTGAAAAAAGACGACAAAAAAGAAAAAGAAAATTGGAAAAGAAACAAAAGGAAAAAAGATAAAAAATAAAAAGAGAAAAGAGGAAAAAGGAAAAAGGAAAAAGTAAGAAAAAATAAAAAAAAGGAAAAAGAAAAAAGAAAAAAAAAGAAGAAAAAAAGAAGATAGTGTGTTCTTCACTGAGGGGCGTTCAAACACTGGAACAAGCTCCCAGGGAAGTGTACGTGGCCCCAAGCCTGTTGCTGTTCAATAAGCATTTGTACAATGCTCTTAGATGTATGGTTTCACTTTTAGATTGCCCTGTGTAGAGTCAGGAGTTCGACCCAACGATCGTTCTGGTCCCTTCCAACTCAGGATATTCTACGATTCTAACAATTAGTACTAAAACTCAATTCAGCTTAGTTAAAATGCTTGCAAGAGAGGATCTCAAAATACTGTACAAATGCTAACATTTAATGAAATGATAGAAGGATAGCAGACACTTGTCCTACCATGGTGTTTCTCATTAGGTATTTTTTAAAAAAAACGAGCATCAAATTAAAACAAGGACAGAGTGTATGAGCTACCAGCAATAAAACAGTATCAGATCCACCAATTCTTGCTTCTGGGGCGGGGAACATTCTGCCACACACTGTAGAGGACAGCAATGTAGAAGACAAACAGGGAAGGGACACAGAAAACATTATCTCCACTTGACAGGTTCAGAAGAGAGGCACAAAGAAGACTAAAAGGAACACCCAAAGCCACTCATACACTGGACTGAGCTGGGGGTATGGCACTAAACCATAAGCATTTTGATCTGCTCCAGCACAGCATTTCAAGGAAATAGGGGAAGAGATGTGTGCAGATGCCTCTGTGCCATTACTGACACAACATTTTGCCATTTTTATTTGTAGGGATTGTGGAGGAACAAAGACATTCCTCCTTCTGTCATAACTGCCTGGAGGTTCTCCTGACCTTTTTTTCCCCCTCTCATTTTTCCAGGTGATTAAATTGTGCAGTCAGAAAGCATGACGACAATGCCAAGAAGCCAGCAATTTTAACACCACAAAAGGATAATTGCATAATACTTCAGGCCATATTAGTTTCAGCATGGACCGACCCTCAGCTGGGGACGACAGAGTGCCAACAGCTCCCAGCACAATGACTGACAGAACTGGGACATGGCAAATTGCACTTTCGAAGCCTGCAGCAGAACAAGAGCTAGGGGATACGCTTTGCCTTAAAAGCAGTCATGTATTAGATTCTTAGAACAAGGATAAAGTAGGACAGCCCACGCCTACCTCCCTTCTAAATAATTTCACTTGAAATATTTTCCATCCTCCTCTCATTTCTCTCCTTTGCTAGTCTGTAGAAGACAGCTGTCTGTACTACTAGTGTTGCTTATATTCTTACACTATACTACAGATTTGTACTAAATTAAAGATTTTGCCACGTGTGAATTCCACATTAATTGAAAGAACAGCTTAGAGTGTGACATCTGTTGATGGGTGAGTAAAAAGACTGGTTTTCCTCCCCTCAACTCAGTGCTGCAATTAAGGCTCAGCACATCATCGCTGTACTGGAGGTCTCAGTGTCATACCTGTAAAGGCTAAGGCACAATGGAGGCACTTAAGTGTATAAGATTTGGATCCCTGCAAAATCTTTGCTCACACCTCCAGTAACTGGCCGGTTTGTAACATTCCCAGCCCATACGTTCCTGGTGCTGCCCTAGTGTGAGCAACTGGGACACCGCAGGTAAGATCCTGAACGGTAAAGAATCTAGGGTTAGCCGAAAGCAAACATACAGCAAGATGTTTCTATAGTTTTTCCAGTTACTATTAAGCTTTAAAAAAAGACTTAAAAATAGTTGCTCCTGGTCCCACAGGTCCCAGGAGCTCTGTGCTCTCTTCTCTGCTGCGGTGTGGCTTCCCCAGGCAATACACCCCCTGTGGGGTATCCCACAGCTTGAGGCACAGAGGCTTCTCCTGGGAAGGAAGCTTGAACCCATCCAGAGTGGGAACTGAACGGAGCCCAACATTTCTCACTTTCCAGTACTTCTGGTAAGCAGCTGCTATTACAAAGACTTATACATCCCCCTTAGTAAGTCCAGGAAAAGCTCCTCCTCCCAAGAGGTCATTTACCTCCCCAAGTGAATAGCAAATTCCCTCCTCTAGTCTTGAGTGAGCCCCTCAAGAGAGGGGTGAAATACTTGACACTTCCTGTTGCCACCCAGCTTCCACCAGGCACTGTAGATGTGACAGTAACACGTGGAATAGAGGGCCTGGGGCTTCGCTCTGGGAAATGAGGATTTGATAACCCCAAACTCTCTTCTTCTGTCATTATAGTAACATATTTGAGTTCCAGAGGCATGGTTAAACTCTTGAGTTGTTGAATCCTGGTGACCCAGTCTGTGTAGTGTAAAACTAGTTACCTGTTCCTCATTAAAAAAATTAGTACTCATTTCAGCTCCTGCTGACAGCTGATACTATAAGTAATATTAAACTAACATTTTTCTTTTCAGAGTGTGCTTTGAATAGACTAGCCTCAATTTAAGAATTTTTTTAACAGTTCATTTCCTAACAATAAATAACTGTCCTGGGTTAAGCAGAGACAGAGTTAACTTTCTTCATAATAGCTAGCAAGAAGCTGTGTTTTGGATTTGTGCTCAGAAGAAAGCTGATAAGAAGCGATGTTTTGTGCTGCTGCCAAGGTGGGCAGACGAGGGAGGAAACACAGCCGGTTGCTAGCCTAAGATTTGATCTTAGGTTCATATTGAAATTTAGAATAGCCAATAATCTATTCCATAACATACATGTCATGCCCAGTATATAGGTGAGGACCCTCCGGAAAATCGGCCCTTTTTGTTCCGGGTCCCTTTGGTTTTGGGATCTCTCTTGGCTCCGGATCATCTCACTCCAGGTGGCTGCTCTCCCAAGGCCTTCCCCCCCCCAGCCATCACAGCTCTCGGTCTGTGATGCTCGGACTGTTATCTCTGTTCCGTGAGTGCCTCCAGGAGCGGTGCACCCCCCCATCTGGGGGAATCGTGAGTGTGGTTTCAGGACTCTCCCTTCTCCGGCGTCGTTAGCCGGGAACAGGCTGAGCATTTGGTCATCGGGTGGGGGGGCAGTATCACTGTGTATCACTCATTTGTATATTTGTATATAGTATTATTTTCAATATTATTGTAGTTTAGT
>NW_010101704.1:3401-6426 GCF_000699245.1 Pterocles gutturalis
GTTACATCTATCCACAATCTGACTCAGAGCATGAAGTTTCAGTGAAGCCATGGCATGGCCACAGTGAATTCAATGCAAAAGTAATTTTCTCAATTTACATAGAGACCACCCTCAGTGAAAAAAAACACCAACACCTACACAATAAAAATAGGAAAGAAAACTTGTAGGATTATCTAACAATCAGCCTAAAAACACAGGCAGTCTGAAGAAAGGATATTAATGTTCCCAATCCTTGAATGCTCTAGAAATTCTATAGTAGGGATGGAATTTTCAATTTGTGACATAGGGTGATTTAAAATATATAAAGGTAATTACAAAACTTCTGTTGGATTTTGCTCTCAGCATGGTCAAAAGAGACTATGATTTTCAGACATGCCTTTACATGCTTTTAGCGTTGCTCCCTGCAGATTCATCCTGTACAGATTAGCTTATTTACAGATTAAGTGCCTGGAAACAAGACAGGTTACAATATGAAATATATTAAAAAATCTGTAATTAATTTTATAACTTTTTCTACGAGAATTAGTAACACACAGCACAATTGGCCCAACATCTATAGATCTGCTTATAACTACTACTTTCTATGATGATAACTTTCAAACTACCACCATATGGGTTTCTATTGATCCACGACAATGGAAATGTCACTCCGGCGCAATGCTGTTAAATGCCATCTTCAGAACAGTAAATACAAGCTTTGAAGTGACCAATGAAATGGAGCAACAACATAGTTTAGTATTTGCTTCATGCAGTTTAAGAGAATTTTTCAAATTCCTTTAAGCACTACAAAATAGGAAGTGCTTATGATGTGAGTTAATTTAAACGTGCTTTGCCATAATTATATGTTATGCAGTTGACAAAGTTTTGATATAATCAATGGTACAGAGGTCACAAAGTAAAATCTTAGTCACTACATAAAATACCACTTTAAAGTTATACACTGTAAGAATCCTAGTATATCAATAATCATTATCACTAATGGGTAAGTTGACAAAGGATTTTCTTTCACACATGTCTTGCCTCTCCTTTTCATCACAGTGCTAAGCCCACGTTAGCTGTGCCTGCACTAATAGAGCTGGCAGACAGAGTGCAGGAGAAGCAATCAAGACTGGAGTATCAACAAAGGCACCAGATGCCACTGTTGCCTCTTCCACACTTCAGTCCTCAGGCACCACAGCAGAATCAGGAACTCCTGACTCCAAGGTCTTCTAGTAAAGGCAGAGTTGAAGAGGCGCAGACACTTCTGCAAGTGGTAAAATAAAATGCTGCTGCATTCTATTGTCAAATAAGCCTGTAAGATCAGAATTACATAGTGTTAATGTTAAGCTACTTTATTCTGGTTATACAGCCCTTCGGACAGATCAGAGTCAACTGTTCATTTAGCCTAGCACAGATCTCATTTAATTAATCCACAGAGTAAGTTCCTTTCCAACAACTGTTTTAATGCAGTGTTAGTGAAGGCCTCTAATTTAAATCTTCTCCATTTAAAAAGGGATTTTTAAATATCACTGAAGGACAGCAACTGGATAACAGTCCACTGCAAAGACTTCTGCTGAGAAGAAAACAAGAAGAAAAAAAAAATACCCCCTACTCTCACACACACAGAAAGGATACAAAAATATGCCAAATAAAGGTTTGTAACAGATTTTAATTGTAGAAAAGCAACATTTTAGCATAATTTCACAATAAAAAGGTAAGATTTGTTTGGTGCTATACAGACATGGTGTATCAACTCAGAATGGAACAGGTAGAGCACACTGTAATACTCAGTATGAGACACACTGTTGTATTTAGCCAATTACTCCTGGTGCCTCTTCGTGGATACTTTCTCAATTACATCTCCTCTCTGCTTCATACATGTCAGCAGTGTATTTTGGAATATAAAAACTGAAGTGTTAAAATACACTGAAACGTGTCTGGAAAAATCAAACCCAGGACCAATTTGTCACTATACAATAATAGCTCTACCAGATCATTGAAACAAATGACACCTTATATGTAAACTATCTGTCCCATCATCCGACCCCCATTTATACAAAAAAAAGGAAAAAAATTGTCTTGATATAGAAAATTGTTCCATCTTCTTGCTTCTGCATTCATGTAACTTCATTATCAGGTTTCCTTATCCAGATATTAAACTGTAAAAGGAACAGTTACTCATCGTGGGGCTTTTCTAGCATCTTCAGTGCTAATCTTCCAACCATTAGCAAACTGTATATAGGGAAAACCACAGAATTAAACAACAATAAGAATAATTTGTCAACTCATCTTCAAATACTTCCCACATAACTGGTGCACAGAAACAAAAAAAACCACATAAAGCATGGTTCACTCCACCTCCATGTAATTAAGCAAATAAGAAAACACAGAGGAGATTAAAAGAAAAAAAAAAAGTATATTGTGTTGTACCTGACACCAGCAATTAGCCCCGCAGGCATGAATTTTCCAGAGTTGTAAAATCTTGTTCCCATGACAGCCGTCAGTGTTCCAGATGTAACTTAAATGAGAGATTACACAGCCCAGTCAGCAGAGATGGATGTGTGTGAGAGATGCTACAATTCAAAACTAACAGAACAGAGAGAAGTAGTAGCACCAAGTAAAAAGCAAAACAGAGTTATTTCACGTGATGGACTAAAAGAGTTGATAAATTGTGTAAACTTTGGAATACCTCAGTATGTGAAGAGTAAATATTCTAAAACAAGTTGTAGCGGACAGTGCACTCCATATGCTTCTGCACACACTGTCCTCAAATTTGTCAAAATGTTCTTCTTCGGAGACTGGAAATAAATAATCTGTTCTACACTGCTCTGGAACTTCTTCCCTTTGCACAGGCAAATCACTAAATCTGTGCACATAATTCCCTCACTTCCCATAAAAGGGAGAGCACATTTTTGTGTCTAACTTGTAGTAATGTTCTGAGAATTATCGAATTAACTAATGATAGATGGTGGTAAAGCAGTAGATGTGGTCGTTCTGAGAATTAACGAATTAACTAATGATAGATGATGGTAAAGCAGTAGATGTG
>NW_010101705.1:0-208 GCF_000699245.1 Pterocles gutturalis
CACGTCCCGTCACTTTCCTCCCCAGGCTACCCTGGGTACCCAAGGGGGTGACATGGTGGCGCGATGCCTTGGTGGTGCCAGACGTGGCGTCGGGCTGCCCCACACCTGTCCCGGCACGACCTTCCTGCCGGAGCAGGAAGAAGGTGGCAGGCGACGGCGAGGGCGGGTTGGGGCGCGCTGGCCCTGGGGCCATTGACAGGCCTGGCTG
>NW_010101706.1:0-1349 GCF_000699245.1 Pterocles gutturalis
CCGAGGGCAGGCGGTGCCGGGGGGAGCAGGGACATCGGGGGCCCCGCTGGCCAGAGACCCCCGGGGGCTCACGGGCACGCCCGGCACACACTGGTATTGCTTGTGCTACTGGCCAGGGAGCCGGGAGGCGTTGGGTTGGGTGATGAGGGGCACAGAGACACAGCGGCAGGGGGGGGGGAGCGGCAAAAAAAATGCGGCCAGAGAAGGGGAGACCCCCCCAGCCCTGCCCAGGACCAGCCCCGTTCTGGGGGTAGCCCCGTGGGATGAGGGATGGGAGCTGCTGTCCCTATCACACCGCAGACGAGGGGCACTGCGGGAGCACGGGACACGCTGTGAGAGGCAGAACGCGGAGGGCTTTAGGGTTGCACGAGTTATTATGGGATGTGTAGCAGAGGAACTAAATGGTGAGAAAAGAGAGGGATCGAGGTGGTTTGGGGAGGAAGAAAAAATGGGAAAATGGGAAAAGGGATAAAAGTGGCTGGTCACACGTATGGATTGATGGTCAGTACGTCTGTCTGGCCAGGTCCAGCCTGTCCTGTCTTCTTCGTAAACTCAATTCCTGTTTCCCTGGGTCAGGGGGTCCAGGTGTCAGCAACTGGGATGACTGGGAATCCAGGGCACCTACTGGGCAGATCGTAGCTCAGCTCCTGGAGAGCTCCACACTGTCCACGTGTATTCCCACTGTCAGACCTTCCTCAGCCACCAAGGAGGAGCAGGATGGGGCCGTTGGTGCTGTTGGTGTTGGTCTGTGCTGCTCTGTGGGGCCAGCTGCATGCACACGTCTTAGGATCATGGAATCATAGAAGGGCTTGGGTGGGAAGGGACCTTAAAGCCCACCCAGTGCCACCCCCTGCCATGGGCATGGACACCTCCCACTAGCCCAGGTTGCCCAAAGCCTCATCCAGCCTGGCCTTGAACCCCTCCAGGGATGGGGCATCCACAGCTTCTCTGGGCACCCTGGCCCAGGGTCTCCCCATCTTTCCTGGAGACCCCCCAGAAGTTCTGCCAGAAGGTCTCCCCGGAGCCTTCTCTTCTCCAGGCTGCACCCCCCCAACTCTCTCAGCCTGTCCTCGCACGGGAGCTGCTCCAGTCCCTGACCATCTCCGTGGCTCCTCTGGCTCCACCAGCTCCGTGTCCTGCACACGTGTGTTTGTGCGTGTGCCTGTCGGGAACACGGGCTCACCCTCGCCCCGGTCAGCCATGGGGCTGGGGCGCTGCAGCCCCCTCACCTGCGGGGTCCGGCAGCCCCTCGGAGAAGGGACTCGTGTGACATAGCCGTGCACGTTGCACATGGGTGCTGGTGGCCTGGGCAGCGCAGCAGCGCTGGCAGCAACGCGGGGACACGTGCA
>NW_010101707.1:0-6698 GCF_000699245.1 Pterocles gutturalis
TCCAACCCAAACCATTCTATGATTCAAAATTCAAGCAGCTTTAACAGCTCCAGTTTCTGTCCTTCAGCTCCTGGCTCTCCCATTCCCAGCCCTTCCTGGCAGCTTGCAGTTCAAAGGATGTTGTTGCAGTGGCCAAGGCCTGGGGTGAGGGATTCCCACAGGCACAGCAGGACAGGGTACTCAAGCACAAACACAGCAGAGGCAGCAAAGAAATTAAATCTGCAGACACGGCACTGCTGGGTGGCACACGAGCACATCTGCCTGCATCTGCAGCAGAGCTTTTGGCAGAGGAAGGACGCGCTCCCATTTGTTGCAGGACACAAACTCAGGAGTTTTGTGTACAGTTTAAGTTTTACTGAAAAAGATCTGGAGGAGACGCTGCAGCCCTACTACGACTGGTATTGGTCCCTGTAAAAGAAAGCAGAGCAGGACCCAGGAACAATTCATACCAGCATGAAGGAAAGGCAAAACCAAGGTATTTTGATACAGGTGTAGTTGTCTCTGCTGCCCGGGGGTAGATACAGGCAGAAAGACAGAGAACCCAGAGCCAGTGTGCTGGTCATGGTAGATCCAGTACCTTCACAGCCCCCTTATGGGCCAGCTCCCCTGCCCCATTGCCACTTCAGAGGCTGCTGCTGGCAGATGACCTGAGCTGAGAGCAAGGAAGGACAGGGGACTGCCGGGCATTGACCTCCAGTGAGACTAGGAAGGCTAGAGACTTTCTGCCTACAATAGCAGAAGCATGTGGAACAGATGCTGCAAGCATCCCTGCCCTGGAGTAACCAGGCAGCAGGGACACAGGCGTCCACCCTCCTCCCAGTACAAGGTCAGGCTAGCAGGAGACAGATCAGATTTAAAAACCCAAAGAAAGGTTAAATTTGGCTAGCAGGAAGCAGGGCAGGCTTTAAAACCCAAAGAAAGGTTAAATGCCCAAGCTGCTGTGTAGTGCTTGCAAAGGGGATGCTGGAAGATGTTTTGATAAGTATTTGCTGTGTAAGGCTTTATCTGAAGGCCACACGCACACACACGTGCTCACCACCTTGCTGGGGATTGTCCTTTAACTGGGGTTATTTTTCCCCATGCGACCCAGAGCAGAAGTACACCACAGTGTCATTAATCTTTGTGCTGCATTGACCCAAACAACCCGTGTTACCCTGCAGCTGCTTCCTGCCCTAGCCTGCCAGGTAGCACGGCCGCACTCTGCTCCATCAGCAGGATGGGCTCCAGCACCACCTCCAGCCCTCACACCGCAGCTCAGCCCTGGGATGGCAGGAGCACAAGCCCAGAGCCAGCTGCTCCCATCTCACACCCACCCAGCCCCCAGCAGCATGATGCCCTGGTCAAACCCACACATCCAGCACCAGCCCTTGGAGACCAAGACCTTGCATGGTCTGGGGTTGTGCTGTCAAACCCCAGCGGCAGGAATTTTGGATCGAAAAGAGACTCTGCTTCAAAGAGCAGTTATTTCTTACAGCTGAAAGTGGTGACCTTGACATATGTTAGGCAGCAAACAAATCCACAAACTTCCATTGTGAAGAATTGGGAGATTTTACTAGGCTATCACTTGCAAGGTAAACCACCCATGAGGTTTTTTTTTTTTTTTGAACAATGAAGTTTCACATGGTTTTCCACAAAGTTCTCCTGAAACCAACCTGATTTCTTCTCTTCCCTACCAGTATCACCCATAAAAACCTCCAAAAAGCCAGCTGGCACACACAGGTGGGCCTAGGTCAGCCCAGGCTTTTACCACTGATGCTGCCAAGGACAACTGAAGCCTGAAGAGCAGCCAGCTGGGTTTCTGCAGCACTGACTCCCCACTGCCAAATCCAGACTGAACAAAGCAGCAAGTACAACTTTCAGTGCTAATATATGAAATCTGGGTGGCTCTTCTGCAGCACAGGCCACTGAGCAGACAAGACATGGACCTAGAAGCAGCACCTCCCAGCACTTGCCCAACCCTCCCTGGCCAGCAGCTGAGTGCTAACAGACCTCAAGCCCCTCGCTGCAGGTTTGGAGCCTGGCTGTGCACCAGACCTGCTGGTACCTCCATGGCATCATTCCATCTGATATTTGGACAACATTAAATCCAAGCAGACAATCCTCACAGCTGGAACTAGATCCCAGGGCAAAGACCAGAGGGAGGTTGTCACACCTTGCTGGGCAACTGCACAGCCATTGGATGTCCCTGGCTGCTGAGAAGAGGGACAACAAACATGTACAAGATAAACAGCTCTTCAGAGAACAAGGAAAGTCCCCCCCCACAAGGTTATCTGCTCAGCAGCAACCTCATCCTCATGAGCTTTATGTTCCATGAGTTGAGGACAGGAGCATCCCCTTAGTTGGTGACAAACAGGACCCCACAGGTAAGCAGCCTGTCAGAAGTTTCTGCAGTGAGAGGAAAAATGCCCAAGGAGACAGACTGTATGTTTCTCCCTCAGCTTATTTTCCAGCAAGGACAGACCTGCTCTCAACTGGGTGAAGCTGACAGAGGTTATCAGGAGACAGAGCAGCTGTTTTTATCCTGCAGCTCATTTTGCCACCCTGTGGCCCATCACCACCAGCACAAGCCAGGGGCTTTAAGGCAGCACACCCACAGCTGAACAGGTATGTTCACCCCAACTGTGCTTGCGAGCATAGAGATTTGAAGTAGCAGCAGAATCACACAGCCTGAAGTGTGAGCCAAGACAAACCCAGCTTCCTAAACCCATAGCTTCAAGGCCCTTTCTCTTCTCTGCAACTTCTGTCACAGCAGAGGGTCATGTTATTCCCAGAAAGCCTCTCAGGGATTCCTACGCTTTCAAGCAGCCTCGCTCTGCAAGTTTCAAAGTTCATTTTTTCTCAATGTCTAACCTGAACTCCCTCAACCATGCTGTCTCGCTCCCAGCTGGCACACAGGCTAGAGCCCCTTCCTTGCCATCACCATTCACACACACATCTTGCTGCTTGCATTGCCCTTCCTCTGGGCTGAGCTCCCTCGGCTCCTTCAGCTGCTCCCTCACCTCCCTCATCCCTCTTGCTCCCAGGCTGTCCCAAGTGAAGCTGAGGCCATCCCTGGTTAGGGATGAGTAACAGTGGCTAGGGCCACACCACTCACAGCCCACCTAACACCAGGCTGGCTCCAGGTCCCTGGTGCCCAGAACCCACAGCCAAGCACTGCTCTCTTGTTTCCCAGTGCTCCCACTGGGCACAGCACCAGCCTCTGCAGAATTACACAGAATTTACTTTCACATTATTTGCCCCATGTCCTCTGCTGTAGTCCCAGCTTCCTCTACCCCAATGGCAACAAGAGGTACACATTTCACTAACCCATTAAGGAAACATTTTCCAAGGCCCAGGAGCCTCACTATATCCCTCTAGTGGCATTAGCTATTCTACATTCCTTTTCCAGATGATTTTAAAGCAATCTGCCTGCTTGTGGGAATAGCAAAAGCCTTGAGACAACAACAGATGTTTTGCCATCTCTAGTAACTTCTCAGATTAGACATTTCACAAGTAATCTAGCAATCAGGATTTGTTGCCTAAACCATACCAAAACAGATTATTTCTGGCTGCCAAAAAAAAAATACCCTTTCCTCCCCAAGATTGGGCCCAGGCACAACTCAGCTGATTGAGGCACTTTGCTGAGGCACTCGAGTGATGATTTTTTCTGAAGAAAAATTCCATCCCCAAACTACACTGCTGAGCATAGGTAATCTTACCCACTAGCAAGGTAAGAAAGAGGGGATACTACCTCCAAGAATATCCTCAAAGCCTTATGTAGAATATACCCAAAATACCAAAATCACTTCGTCTCAAATCACTTCATTCAAAGTATTTAAAGACTTCATTACTAAATGTTACCACTGCCCTACCTATCCTCCCCCCAAGTCTCCAGCAAATTGAAGATGTGGCAGAAAAGCTACTTGGGAAGAGGCTTAGAAAGGAAACCAAAGCCAAAAAAAACCCATCACTAAGATTAAACTTGCCACCGCAGGCAATAACAACAAGCCATGTCTATCATCAGTCTCATCTGAAGTGGCAAGATCAAGCATGACCGGTCAGGCTGTTACAACTTCATGTGTGTTAGCCCTGACAAGACACTCCAAAGCAAACACATTTGCCAGCCACAGGTGGCACCGAGGAAAAGCACTACAAGTTTCATAGGTGGTTGTACTCCCTGGATACAGCATGTTTCCAGCAAAGTTAAACACTGAGCAAAGACAACACATTGCAAAACCACTGGGAGTCACCCACTGGGCTCAAGGGGTCAAACTCTGGACTTCCCAAATACCTGCAGAATTACCTGCTTTGAGATGTCCACAGCCTTTGTGCCAGCAGCTTTCAGTGAGCAAACACAAGCCATTCAAGCCACTTGATATGCTGAAGAATACACAGTTAGGCAAGGAGCCAAGTTTAAGGCTCTGCAAGCATCATTTCCCCTTGTATCTCAAACTCATTGATCATGATTTTTGAATAAAAACAAGGTGAGCACATCCTGTGCTTTGCACAAGTGGTCTTCCAATTGCTGTACAGTGTATACCAGTATGAATATAAATGCCTGCAAATTTTGTTGGAATCAAAGCCCTTAACCGTATCAGAAATTACAGGGAAAACAATACAAGAAAATTGCTCTGAGGTAAGAACGCATCAAAGTCAAACACAGGCATCAGACTGCTTTAACTTTGCATCCAAACACAGTGAAGAAGTTTACAGCTTGCATAAATTCATGCCAGATAGAGCTGAACACACTCCTCTCCCATAATTTCACAGGGGGCAAATTAGGCCTCGAGTTTAAACTATCTGAGTTTGGCAAGATGAAGTTTAGCCTGCAACTCCACAGAGGTAACTGCTGATCAAGAGGCCACTTAGTCCTACACTTTGTCCAACAAGGAAATTGCACCATGCATCCTTCATAGGAAGATATCTGCACAGAAAATTTAAGCTATTGTTGTAGCAATTGAACAATAGATCTTTCCTAAAAATCTGCTAATGCATATCTAGCAATTATTTTTTGAGGTCCTACACTCAGTGTAATTTAAATAGCATTTGAAACATTCCAACAGGAATCGCATTGCACAGAAGAAGCAATTTGCTTCCCTAACATTTCTGCACACCTGCTTAGAGCCTGTGCATCTAGTGCACAAGTTTACAGTGCCAAGCCTCTACATAGGTACCTAACACTACAGAACAAAGTTCTTTGGAATGAGGGCAAGCATTTTAGTCTCTAGGCTGTAATGACTTAAGGCTTCTTGCTGCTTCATCTGCTTGGCCAGTGGAAGCCCGAAGAAGTGCCATCCACTTTCACCCTGGTTTGGAGTCGGTATCCCATCCACTCAGGGAGGCTAAAGCCCATTGCAGTTCAGACAAGTAGACTGGTGACAAGTCAGTTGTGGGTCATTCCAGGCCCTTCTGGAAGGAGGGATGCAAAGAAAGTCTTGAAAAAAACCCATGCTGTGCTCATAAATGAGGGGTTAGCCTGCTGCAGTTCTTGTAAAACTTGTCCCTCATCAGGAGATGCTTCAGATTCATCTGTTCTGCCTGCATTTTCCCCCTGCCAAAACAAAGTTCAGTTGGTAAAGGCAATCATTTCAGGTGTCAAACAGCATGTTTTGTTACCCAAATGTCACTGTCACAATATAAAAACCTTGCAAGTATCCCCAGACAACCACAAAGTCAAAAAACCCAAGCCACACACTAATACTGGTGAACTCATGCCATGTGTCCAAGACCCCTATTTAGGGCAGACATGAAGCACCAGATCAGGTGAAGTATGTATTTACAGCTCATTACCTTTCACTGACATCAGCCAGAAGTGTCAGCTTGAGACACAAGACACTGACTGCTTCTATACTCAGATCTTACCATGGAGGTCCTTGTCTAAACCCTGTGTTCAGTTACAGAACCTGCTCAGCCTGTAACAGACCACTCTCCATTACTACATCCTAAAAGATAACATGCAGCCTGAAATATTTTGTAGAACCCAAGAATCAGCGACACCAAAGGAGGACTCAGGCTGGCAATTATTCCCCCATGGAAGATAGTTTCTGACAAAAGTTTAAAGTCTTTGCTGATACATGTAATTAGTAAACTGAAAGTAAAACTTCACAGGGTTTCATGCTCATGGTTTTAAAAAAAACTAGCAAGACAATACCTGTAAGTTATTGTTCTGGTCCTGGTTTACAGCAGCTTGAGGAGGAGCATTTCCCGGGAAGGGCTGAACTGGTCTTCGCCTAAATGGAAGCCATCCAACACGGTGCCTGGGGAAGGCAATAGATTTTTATTAACGCTGCTTAAACATTACTCCCTCCTGTTACACCAACAGTTCCAGTGACATCTGGCTGCTCAGAGAGCTGCCAACAGCAAGCTCAGCATAGCATCTCATTCTGCCCTGACCCAGTCAGTGCTTTCAAAGCCCTCTGTTAGCAGCAAACCATGAGGCAGGAGGTGAAGACTGAGCATCTGCTCGCATTCAAAATAAGCGGCACAACATCCACCTGGTATCTAGCATGCTGCTAGAGGCACAGAGCCTGCTTGTTTACCATGTTACAGATGCCCCTGGGCAACTCCTTTTTTGAAAGTCTGTACCTCTACAGCACTTTCACCTTGTCACCCACAATATAAGCTGTTCAAATTACACTTTAGAATTATCAGTAGGAAAATCTAAGGAGTTTAATGAAGCAATTAGCCTTCACTCTCCAAGTCTGCATGGAGGTCGGAAG
>NW_010101707.1:6773-10705 GCF_000699245.1 Pterocles gutturalis
GATCAAAGAATTTGAGGTGACAGATTATCTTTGAGACAAAACATCCCTTGTTCTAAAGATAACAGCTGAGGGCTGTTATCTTTATTGTGCTTTTAAGATCTATCCCAGGTTTTCTCCACCTAGAGAGGCTCAAAGGCAGTTCAGGACACTGCATTCAGTTTAGCTTGGTCTGCTCTCCAGAGAAGCAACTCACAGCAGAAAAACATGCATGAGTACAGGACTTAGCAGGTGCAAGACCCTCTTCCCACACTTCAAACACTGGTTTCCCAACAGTGTCACTTACTCCACTGAAGCTACAGGTCTGTCTGCTCTACACTGCCAAGCTGCTGGGGCCTGACACTGAGAGCTACCTAGGTTTCAAGTAGTATCCTAAAAAGAAAGCCAGCCAGTCCAGAAACATTAATACAAAAAGCAGGTAAGTTCACCCACTACCACCCATTCCTCATTTAATCCAGGCATAGGCTATACTTTTATTTTTTCACCCTGTCTAGGTACAAGAATCATATGTAGCTCAACTGCCAGAAAGCTGACCACAGTACAGAGCTCAGGACTTCCATGAAACGTTTCTGAATATAATCATAAACATTGGTACCATGCACTTACAGATACATCAGAACAGTGCCACCCATAACCAGAAGGAATCTGCTGACACTGGAGTAGAAGTAGATAATGTTGACAAAAACATAGAAGAGTGTTGCTGAGTAGAGCCAGTCCAACCAATCTCGATTGCCACCCTCCTCCTCCTCCATGAGAGGACCCCCTTGGGCATTCATCCCCAAGTTCTGGTTGGCTGCTGCATTAACCTGGGCAGCAGCGTTCTGGTTTCCAGGCTGATTTTGTGCAGGAAATGGGTCAGGGAGAGGAGCCGGAGGTGTCACTGGTGCCACTGGTATCTCCTGAGAACGCCGTGCACGGGACGGGTCAGCAGATGCAGCAGTAGAAGCCAAGCTGAAACCAGAGAAGTACAAAACAAGGTTTAGTCAAAGCCTTTCACAATTCACACAGGCACTGAAAATTTGTCCATCTAAGTACAGAGTAAGATCACAGGCAAGTAGAAAGCGTCAAGTTTAGAGGCTGCAGAAGGGTTAAAAACAAACTGTAGTTCCAGCCATGACAGTGGCATAGTGACTTCAAGTCAAACCAGACACCTTCCCCTTTATGAACAATAATTTCAATACTTTGCAAAAAACTTCTTCATAGCAATTTAAAGGCAGTCTAGCAAGCTTCTGCGAGTCTCAGCTTTACTTTTGTCACTGATTCCCAGTCAGTGCTCTGTGCTTCTTTAAGCAGACAAAAAAAAGGTGAAGAGTTAAGGCTCAGCAGCAGGATTACACTTACTCTACAGATGCCCGCCCTCCCAGTCAAAAGAGTTTGAGACATGCAATTTACAAGATTCAAAACTACTGGCCTAAACCATTAGCCAAGCCCCAGGTGACAGAGGTACATTCCCACACCATTCAGTGTAAGTTACAATGAAAAAGTCTTCCAACCACCATCAAAAGAGGAAGAACTGCCTGAAGCTCTCTATTTCCTTATATCACAGTTTCTACTTCCAACTGATAGATTTGGACAGAAAACTTACTATCGCATGTAATATTGCCTCGCATAAATCTGCTGAAGCCAGGACATCTGAAGCATGCTGTAGGTTGTATAAGCAGAGAAGCCAGGAGGCACACTTTGGAAGGGATGCCGAGTTGTTTCCAGCCTTGGTCAAAATTTGAACACATTCATTAGCAAATACAGGACAAACAGCAAGAGTCATTCATTACAGGATAAAGTAAATAGCTTCTGCCATTTTGTGCATCCAAAGACAAATTAATTCTTCCTTCTAGAGTAAAGACATCTCTTTACCCACATGAATAAAGGGAAGATTTTCATCTGACAGCAGTGCATTTTCCTCCAGTTTCTTCCACATCCTCTAAAGCTTTTATATATAACCTCATCACCTTTCACCCATGTTCTATGGGCTGAAGACAGGACACAGCATAAGGAGCTGGCATCCAACACAAAGCCAACATTTTTAAAAATCATAGCGAGGTACATAAAAATTGTATTTACCTATTACTGGTTTCTGCTGAAGACTGGCCACCAGAAGAGCATCTCAGCCTTTCACCATTTGAAGAAGATACAGATGGCTCTTGACCAGCTTCTGACAGTAACTTTGGCTGAGCAGCTTTAACCTAGTGACAGCGATGCAGTTAGTGAGGTTTATTCAGGACCCTACACAAGCCTTATATAAAAAGGTTACGCCACACAGAACACACACTGATTTTCGAACTGCTACACAGTCCACACTTTGTCCTGCACAGCACCTCCAGGCACTGCCACAGCACGGACACTGCTCTCAGCTACCATGCCACAAGCACCTCCATCAGTATTTTAGCTCCTTACAAAAATGACTGTGTAGAGCTGACTCGACATTACTCTTCACTATCACCAGACCTACACCTGTATTTATTAATTTCTATGCATACAGTCAGGTCCCATCTGGTTACAAAAATGTAACTGGAAGGAACAGAGGGAACTGCACTCAAGACAGCTTGACCTGTTTGGTTATGATAAGTTTGTACTTGTGTACACAAAATGCTGTACACAATTCAAGGGCTGTTCTGCAGCGATACATCCATATAACATCCAGATCAAAGCTGGCTCATATCTAGCAAGCACCAGACACGGGCAGGGTAAGCTCAAATTGCCTATAATGGGCAATATAAACACCTCTAGACACATTAGCACATCCACTTGAAAGTAAAAATTGGTTTTGGCCATTTGCACTTAAGACCAGTAAGTACTCAGTTCAAGCACTAAGGCTTATCTTTGGCTTCTTCTCTACAGGCTGAGTCATTCATGAGAGCAGACAGAGCATCTTCAGCTAACAGCTTTCTTCCTCCCCTGCACTCCCACATGCAGATCAGAACCACTCCAACTACGTCTTCTGCCCACAACCACAGCCTGGCCTGGGACACAACAAGTCATATTCTGTTTAATAAAACTGAATTTACCAGAAAGCATTTCTCCTCTGAGCAATGTGTTACAACCAGATTGTACCGTTTTAGTTATAGTTTTGCTATTTCTTAACAGATGCCATGACAATCTTTACTGATGAACTGTAGAGTCAATTTTCATTACTCAGCTTAATCCAAATACATTCTCACATTCCTAAGCAAATTATCGTAAAGTGACACTGCCACTGCACTGGCAGGAAAAATCTGCCGTGCCAGTGAACTTTAAAACAGCCATTCAGCACTTCCCATTTTTAGTCACAACCTCAAGATGCAAAGTAGTACATTAACTTAGTATAAGTACCTCTGCACTGGTTTCTTCCACATTTGCAGGAGCCTTCGAGTTGTACACCAAATGAAGAGCATGCAACTCCCCATGCTGAAATGTAAGGGAAGACATGTTAAAAAAAAAATCACTTTTCCTGATGTATTTCAGGACATCATAGAAGATTTTTTTTATACCTTTGGCAGCAACTCTCTCAGATAATGATGATCAAGCAGCAGCTTCCCAGCATAAATCAGCTTTTGGTCCTCTTCAGGCTTTGGAGAAAGAAAACAAAGAATAGGACAACTTGCTCTGCCAAGCACCTGCAAGCACTGGGCAATATAACCTGCGGCCAGATGGCCAGAGGCATGCAGCTGGAAGCACCCCACACATTAAAGTGCGCAGGGGATGAATTCAGCTAACGAGACGAAAAAACTGAATACTGAACTGCAAGGTTACTAAGGTCTAAACCAGCAGGAGGATATAAAGCACCTCTTTGACAAAGAGCTTCCAGACACGCTGCCTCTTTTACAGTCCCGACGAAAATATTTGTGTTTCTTACAAACAGAGGTCTGGGGTGCCAGCTAATCCGACCGGCACTGGCGGGGTGTCGAGCCGACCAGTGACACCCCAGCAGCGGAATCCCAGGAGCTGTTCGCCAGCCC
>NW_010101708.1:0-14219 GCF_000699245.1 Pterocles gutturalis
TGGCGCTGGGTTTGTGACACATCAGCACAGGCCTTGGGGCCCTGCCAGGGACCTTTGCTTCTGCTCAGCCTGCTTTCCTTTTGTACCCGAGTGGCATGTCGTTGGTGATTATATCTTTAAACGGAACTGCTGATGAAAAATACGTGTGTGAATGTGTTGGGGAATGTACTTGGGGTGGTTTTTACAGTGCGTAAGCGGCCCAGGAGTACATGACAGATCAAAAGGCGGACACTGGACAGCGAGAGCCGTCCGTCGCGTGTTTTCTCACGGAGTTGTGTTTGTTTTCCAAAGTCGAGCGCAGGTTGTGTCCGTGGCCCCGGCGAGAAGCAGCCTTTGGCACAGAGCTGAGCACGTGTCCTGAGGAGGACAGGAGCAGGGGCCCTGGTGTGGCCGTTCCCGAAGCAGACGCCTTTGCTTGAAACACGTGATTGAGCATATGACATTGGAGTCTATTGTATTGTTTAGTAAAACAAAACGGAGAACATCAAGATATTTTGGGTTTGTCTGTGCAGAGGGCTTTGTCCAGCACATGGATCTGCTGCAAAGATCAGTGTAAACTTAAGTGTAGATGGACCATGTAAATTTGTAAGACATTTCAAGTTTATGTGAGTAGAAGTAACACAGGCTTCTTCAAACAGAACTGCAGGTACCCCAGTGCCTGTAACTGAATAGTTCCACTGGTAGAGTTTAGTCTTTGAGGGGGCCTGCTTGCATGAACAAAGCGAGGTACTGACCAATCTTTTAAATGCACAAAAAGTCAAGGAAAGAGTTTTAATATCTATACAGACTGTTTAAAATCTGGTATGTCAAAAGATAAAAACACACAGCTGGAAGGGGGTTGGCTAATGATAGATGAGGAAGTGGTAGGGAAAATGTCAGCTCTGGGTATATTAAGCTGTCCTTACTTTTGCATACTTAATGTACTCAATAAATTTAATTTCTGTGCAAAGCTTTTAAACAAACTCTGTGTATTGGTTTATGATGTTCACCACAGAATTGAAGTAAAAAGTCAAAATGATAATTGTGATATACCTCATCAACCTGCCTTAAGTAGATAGATTTGGATTGTGGTGCTGTAACTTTAGTATCGTCAGCATTTCCACTATAACAATTTAAACCACAAGCACAGTCTTGAGTTAGAGAAAAAACAACCAAATAAAATTCTTGCTGAATGTTTTTCATAGACCTTTAATCAAGACTTTCCAAAGTTCAACCAAAAATGAAAGCTCCATAAGGTACTTTCAGCTTCCTGAGAAACACATCACCTTATCAGCACTGCTGGGAAGGAGAAGCTGCTTCCAATTTTGATCAGTATGCTGCCTCATCTTCATGAGGGATTAGTTTCTCCTAATGGTTCTTGTTATGAATGTCTGAAGTTCTGACCAGTTTCACTGCTCAAAGGAAAGGAACTTTTTCTTCTCCAGGCTTGAGCATCCAAAATGAAAGCAAGCGTTCGCTGTGTATAATAGCCCTATCTCTAGCTGTCGTTTTTGTTTCTCCTGTTTGTTTCTTTTTGGAGAAGGAATTGCAAATGGGAACAGTTCCCTTTTAGAGGGTTTTACCTTCCTGTGCAACTGCTTTTAGCTCTTCCAAACTCAACTAATTTAATATCAGCATGAATTTGATCAAGGCGCTGCTGACAGCAGAGCTCTGGACTGTGATGTTGATCCTGAGCAGAGCCTTGTGGATATCATTATATTGTTGTGTGTTAAGGCTTTGAATGCGGTAGGTGGTACTCAAGCTAAATGCATGCCTGGAAAAGCAGTAGTGCATCGTGTTGGTTGCCTTCCATTATGCGGTTGCACAGCTCTAATATCTAGAATTTTCTGCTAATTAAAATACTAAATACACCAAGGTTGATATGTGGGCATTGAGCTCTCTAGAGAATGCTTCTCTGTTTCCCTGTAGTTAGTGAATTTTTTAAACCTTCCTTGTAATGATGACTATAATTACAAAAATTTGAGAAGGAGGAATACTGATGAGTGAAATATTGGAATAGGACCGACTAACGAGAATTACAGCTTGGTAGGGTGTTGGGCAATGGTATTTGTTTTTAGTATGTCTGACCTTCCTGTTAGCTTAAGAGTTTTATATCCAAGAAATAATTGACAGTGTACATCTTTATATAATCCTGGCATGGTTTTTACTGGGACAAATATGAAGACATTTCTGCATTTCTCAAAGGTTCTAACAGTTATCTTAGTCCAAAACAGAACTGTATGTGGTGCAAAGTAGTTTCTTTAGGGGAAAAATGTCATTTGAAGAATCAGTCCTGTTCTTGAGGGCAGTGTTTTTCAAAACAAAGTTTGATGATTGGACAGCCGGAGATCAAATTAATCTTATTTGTTTTCTTGTTAAAACATGGACTGAGAATGGATAGAGAGCAGCTCTGAGGAGAAGGACTTGGGGGTGTTGGTGGATGAGAAGCTGAACATGAGCCGGCAGTGTGCGCTGGCAGCCCAGAAACCACCCGTGTCCTGGGGCATCCAAAAGTGTGATGTTAGGAAGAAATTTTTCCCTGTGAGATTTAGACTAGACGTTAGGAAGAAATTTTTCCCTGTGAGGGTGGTGAGGCAGTGGCCCAGGGTGCCCAGAGAAGCTGTGGATGCCCCATCCCTGGAGGGGTTCAAGGCCAGGCTGGATGAGGCTTTGAGCAACCTGGGCTGGTGGGAGGTGTCCCTGCCCATGGCAGGGGGGTGGAACTTGATGATCTTTAAGGTCCCTTCTGACCCAAACCATTGTGTGATCATAACCTTGGATTAGAGATCTGAATTCCCAGTCTTACCATTTTGTTTGATTTTTTTTTTTTTTTATATACATTTAAGCCTTGTCAGGATGATGGTGTGTATCTTTCTGGTGCTGTGATGCAGCATTTCAGGACCATTTTGGGAGGGACTGGTGTTCCAGAGCAGAGGTTGAGTTACGGAAAGTCTCTGAGGTGGCACAGTGCAAAAGCTAGGACGTGCGCTTCCTTTGGAGTGGAGTGTGGAAGCGTGGGTGCTTGGCTTCTTCAGATTTCTGGAAAGCTGAGGTTTTCATAGTCTTAACTGTGCTTGTCACTCTGCTTACATTAATTAGAATTTCTGGCCCACTGAACAGAAGACTACAGGAAACTTATGTTCTATGAAGTTGGTAGTAGTCAATGCTGTTTACAGTAGGTAAATTTCCCTGCTTCTGACTTCCCCAGATGTAATGAGTATCAAAGAAAAATATTTACAGTAGTAGGACAGCAAGACTGAAACAGTTTGAAGGTAGGAATGGGGGCAGGTAGAGATCAGTCTTAATTCTCCTTATCTCCAGGATAGGTTTGGTGTCAGTGAGTGCCACTGGAAGCACCAATGACTGAGAAATGTTAGCAGAGGTCAGAAAATTATTATTCCCAAAAATTGTAATTGAAACAATGTTGTATGTTAGTACTGAGACTGCAATACCATTGACATTATTCCGGCCCATTAAAAAAGGCGTTTTACTTTTATATAAGCTTTAAAACACTTAGTTTTGGGTTAGAACCATTCCAGGCTTCTGAGATACGAGTGTTGCTTGAGATTATAATGAGACTACATATATAATTAATTACTGCCATGCAGGTAAAATTGTCTTAAAAGTTCATCGGTCAAGACCCAAATTTTACTTACATGTCAGTTTACCAATGGTGGTATGAATAAGAATAAATAATTCTTCAGGTTCATTCGTCTTGTTTGAAAGGATAGCCTGATTCATGTAAGCAAATAAAGTCTGCCAGACAGTTTATTTAATTTTCTAAAGAAGCTGAACTATAAAGCCAGAACAGACTGTCCTAAAGGAATGGCTTGGCTTAATAAATTGCTGTACCTTAAACTCTTGAATGTCATTCCTCAGTAATACTTTTGTAATATACCGAACAGATATATTTTGCTAAGCCATAAATCATATTATTGGCAAAACTGCTGCGTTTAATTTATTAGAATGGTTTTGTAGTCCTTGAAGTGAAAATATCATAATTTTAATGGCATAGGAATTTCTATTGTCTCATAATTGATCATATGTCAAATTGTGCAAGTACATGCTTATTGCTGTTCAGAGCCACAGGTAGGTCTGTAATCAAAGTATCTGTGAGGTCAGACGGACAATATTTAAAGCAGTGTTCACTCGAGGGGAGAAGAAAAAAGCCACATCCTAGACAACCTCCCACCAAGAAGAGTTTGAGAAGTTGATCTAAGGTGGCTGGTGGGATTGTTGTTATGCCCTAAATGAGAACACCATCAGCCAGAGGAAGAGCAGAGAGGTACTTGGAACCGGAATCAGGACAGAAGCCACCTGACTCCATTCCTGTCATCAGAGTAAAACATATAATTAGCGTGCCTTTTCTGACTGTGTCTGTCGTTGCTGGGAGAGGAGCCCTGCTGGGTTAGTGCTGAAGGGCCCTACAAGTGAGTGGGTTTGACTCCTTTGCTTTAGTCACTCTTATTTCAGTATCATATAGATGTACACTGTTATTTTCAACTAAGCCCTAAAGAGATTGTTTTGTATTTGTCGTGGCTGAAACTTGCAATTACGATCAGTCTTGTGGTTTGTTAACAGATTGCAAATTGAAAAACTTTTTATCTTTGGTATGTTAGGTACATCCCTGCACACATCATTTCTCTTTCACCATATGCCTCAGTTTCCCGAGCTGTAGAAATTGTTTTCATACTTGTTAAGTGTAATTCACTTATTTCCTTATGATTTTTTAAAAATTAATGAGTAATGTTTGTACTGTATAAATAGTGTGGTTTTGCTTTCCTAGATGTCTCTGCATTTTCCCGTTTTAGTGTTCCATTTATATTGTCCCAGATAGTTAATGATGATGTTGAATACTGGAACAGCTGAGATATCTAGCTCGGTATTGATTGAAAGTGTGTGATTTGTCAACAACCTGGGACTTTTTTTTGGCTTGTATGCGTTTCAGAATGACTAGCTGTGACATTTTGCGTACCAACGCATTTGATGCTGTGGAAGTTGGCTGTAGATCCGAGTTCCTGTGTTCATCCTCTCAGTAGAAATAAACGCTCCAAGTGGTTTACAGCAGGCTATATGATACCATACTCTGAAGAATTGTGTTGTTCTATTTTTTTTTAATTTTCTACACTTGATTTTTTGCTGCAGTTGTTACTTGACTAATGCTTTATAACGTGAAGGTTTACAATTGCATTGAAATATATAGTATTGATTCTTGTGAGTATCTAAGTTTAACCTACTAAATTTAACATAGTTGACAGAGGAGTGCAAATACTTTCAAAAGCACTATTCTACGTTGTGGTTCCGACTTGTTTCTCTGAACAGAGGCTTTAAATTTGGGTATGCTGTGGCTTTTCCTACATTGTTACTGTGTTGATGATGTCTTTTCAGCAAGGAAAGCATATTTAGTAGCTATCTGCTAGATTTATTTTTTTTTCCTGGTACTCTATTTGACAGTCTGAATTCTAGGTTATGGGGGAATTCCTGTGTAACTTTCTCATCTGTTTTGCGAGGAACAGCTTTCCGGAACTAGTCAGGAAAAACACAAGTTTAGAATCTCCGACATCTCCCCGACTTATTTGTTACTGGATCAAAAGTAAGTTAGCAAGTGAGAATAAGAGCTCCCCAAAATTAAAGAAAGCTTACAAGTTGAGCATATTTTGAAGGAGGAGGGGGGGAAGTCACATGAAAAGATTTGCTTTACTAGCTTGAGTTATCATAGCATGGTCTCTCTTTTCATTTAAGCATCTTGTGACTTGTCAGTGCTTTCCCAGATACCTTTATTTGGTTGTGGAATTTTTTGATGTGCACAAAAGCTGAACCTGCTCACTTTTACAGTAAACTCTAAACTTTCCACAAAGCAATGAAAGTGAACCAGTCGTTTTTCTCTGTAAGTGGAAGATACACTTAAGCTGTGTATTAGGATGTGAAACGTGTGTTTTCACCCATCTGATTGCGTGTTTGCAATTCATGACTACCCTTCCCTTAACCACTGAGATGTTTCTTCTGGTAAGTGGAAGCCCCCCGGGACTGACTCCGGGTAATCAGAGCAGACTTTTAAAATCAGTTGCAGCCAGAAGACAGTACAGTGATCCTCTAACAAGCAGCGTGAGCACACTTTAGCATGTGGTGGAAGTCTATAATGAAGTTGGTTGTGTTTAGAAGTTGGGAAAAAATGACTCTGCTAGAGGCTTCTGTTACTTGGTTTTATTACTCCAGCTTTATATGAACCTGTTGGGAGACATAGATGGGTCCCTCTGGAAGTACAGATTTTGAGAACAGTTCTTTAATGAAAAAAACTCCAGGATTTTGTTTTTCTTCTAATTTATACAATGTTACTAGTAATAAGTTTGTTCTAGTCAATGGTGTCTCTTAAAAGTTTAGTGACCTTACTCATTTAAGAAACTGCTCCTTTAGAAGAACTTGTTAGTAAGTGAAGGTGAGCCATTTAGAATAGAAAAGGGAGGTCTTGTTGATGTGTTTTGTGGAGGGAAGGCATGCGCTTACATTCATGTGCTCCAGTTCTAGATTTTAGCTATATATGAATTTTTCATGAGACTTTGGTGATTGCCTCTTTCTGCACTTTACAAAGTATATTAGAATCCAGTGAATTGGTATACCCTGATAGGGTGTTTTCCTTTTATGAAATTGTATTTTCAGTATCTCAAATAAAAAAGTAAAAGCTTCAATTAAGAATATTACAGTAACTGGGACTGAGACAGATAGTGAATAGGTTACAGGCAGTAAACAAATCCATATATATAAAAGTGGTGTTCTTATCGTATAGTATTAAGTGGAGGCTTTAACTCTCCCCTCTTTTTTTCCTGCACAATGAGTTAATGGAGTCCTTTCCAAAGAAAGAATGATTCTAGAGTCCTAATTAATGTGCTGTTTTATTCATAATATTCTTGTTTTCACTCCAGTCTGCTCTTCATACTACTAAGCAATTACATTTTTCCATTTGTTGTCTTCTAAAGAAGTGCTCAAAGAGAGTGCACAGGGATTTAACTCAAACTGCATGTCTAAACCATAGGGAAGGATTGGTAATTGGACTTGGAAGGGTATGTATCTAATTTTTTCCCCACAGTTGATAATTTTTTAAAGGTATGGAGACAAAACATTTCTCCTTTCCATGGTGTAAACATCAGTTTAAATATTCTGAAAGAGATGCCTATTAGTGGCTGTCAGAAAAATGAAGGATAAAATTATCAGTCACTTGTCTCTTGATCACAGCAGCATGCAGCTGGAAGTGCTGACCGGGATGGATTTGAGTCGTTGTGGAATTAGAACATCCCTCATCAGAGCACCTTCCATTGTTCATGTTTCCTATCTAAAGGGATTGCAAGAGCAGTCAGTCCATGGCTAAGGTTCAGTTAGTGTCTGTGGTTAGAGATATTCATGAAGCCTGGAGAGGTAGGACGGCAAGGGTAGGAAAGATGGGGACATCTTGGGATGGCACTTTCACGGCTAAAGGTGGCAGAACTGTTCTTTAGTGTGGAAAAGGAAGCCAGGCTGTCTGGGAGAGCAGCTGTTGTTGAAGAGGCTGTGCAAGTGGAAGGGAGGAAGGGAACGAGCCCTTTTCTTTTAAGGGGAGTTACGGTAGCTGAGCGAGCATCTAATCAGTCTAGGAGGTTACTCTTAAAAGTTATCATCAAATAAAAGGAGGTTGAGTGCAAGAGGAGCTCAGGAATCCTGTAAGGTCTCACTCTCAGGCAGTTGTGTTACAGAAACGTTAGATTCTTGCATTTTACCTGTGCTTTAGAAAATAAATGGACAAACAGAGATTTCTGAGCGTTTTGTAACTCATTGTATGGCTTCTGTCAATGTTTTGAAACATCCTTTTTTGTGACTCTGCTGTGTGTTCCTGTTTCTGGCTGCTGCTGGCTTTTGGCAGTTGTGCATTTTCAGCAGCTGCCCTGCTGGACGTGCCTGGGAGCTGTGTGTTTCTACTGACCTCCCCAGTGCTGCCGATCCAGCTAACGCTGCTTCCAGTGCTTGTTGCCTAGGTGTTGTCTAGCTTGTCTCACTTCAGTCTGTGATTTCAGGTTATCTGTTGTGTCTATCATCTGTGCACACTGCAGCAAAGCTTCAGTGGTATCAAAGCTCTCATGTAAATGGTAAGCAACATACCAAAGCTGAGTGATAGCGTTAGCAATCTCTTGTGCTGCCGATCCAGCTAACGCTGCTTCCAGTGCTTGTTGCCTAGGTGTTGTCTAGCTTGTCTCACTTCAGTCTGTGATTTCAGGTTATCTGTTGTGTCTATCATCTGTGCACACTGCAGCAAAGCTTCAGTGGTATCAAAGCTCTCATGTAAATGGTAAGCAACATACCAAAGCTGAGTGATAGCGTTAGCAATCTCTTGTTAAATCCACAATGTTGGCTTTCTGTTTTTCTTCATCCGTTGTGGAAATCTGGAACAGTACTGCCTGTACAGCCCTTTCACCTTTACAGTTTATATGAATAAGGCTTGGGAGAAGGATTATCCTGTTATCCTGTTGCCTTAGTGAGGAACAGTCTGCTTCCCCCACTGTTTGTCAGAACCGCACAGCTCGTGTGTGGTGCCTTTAGGGTCCATGAGGAGTTTTCCTGGAATAAGCAAGATAAGAAAGAGATCCAGTGTTTTAGATGTGCAGGTTAGGAGGAGCAGTAGTGCTGCAAGCTGTGCTATTGTATGGCCTCTCCTGAGGGTGACTGCCTTGCAAGTCAGATCTGCCCAGAGTGAAAAGTTAAGGTCATGGCTGGGGAGTTGAGAGACCGGGCTTTGCGCTCCTAATTAACATAAAGTACTAGTAGTGCTTGATGGTGACTTTTTGGAATGAGTATCATGAAATATTCAGCTGTACATCTGTCTTAAAATGTTAAATTGAAAGCATGGAGGCCAGGAAGATGTATGTGGGGACCAAGTGAGTAAGTCTGTGTTTGAATCACTTCCACCAGTTTTCTGGAGCTGTGCATGGTTTGGCTTGGCAAAGGAGGTGGATCTGAACTCCAGATAGCCATTTAGAGCACTGGACATGAAGGATTTAGGCATAAAATGCAGTAGCTTTCAGAAATGATTAATGACCAAAATAAAGCTGAATTTAAATTTTTAGTCTGAGATCCTGCTTGCTGACCATACTGCACATTTGGGAGCCAATAAAGCACTCAAAGCACTTCATTTGAAATAAACACGCACAGTTTCTTAGGCATGTGTGCGTTAAAGTAAAATGATCGCATAAACCAGTAAGGTTTTTCGAGGGACATGAGGTACTCTCATGGGAAGGAGGTCTGAACTGGCTTTAAACTTGTGAGTGGTTGAACATAGTTTATGAATGATTGCTTACATGTAAGGATCATGGCATTGGGTTCTTCTTAAGCAACCCCTCTGTGCCTGTACTGAAATATTGTATATTTTGATGTATTTTTGAAGTATGTGAAGATATTTTAATTTATTTAGATATGTAATCAGAGTCTGTGTTTTGCACTTTATGGGGTTCCACTGTTCTGAGCCTGCTTTTCTCCCTATAGCTGTAAATCTGCTGTTAAACAGGAAGGACGTGTACTTAAATGAGTGGTGTACTTCTTATATAAAAGCAGATAAATAGAAATTCGAACGTGTAGGCAGTATGTCTGACATTGATCTTGTACTTGTCACCATGTTATGTCACATTTTTTGCTATTTTAAAATTCAATGAATCCCTTTAAAAAGGGTGTAGGAGCAAGTGCTGAATTTTGTTAGCAGGTTGGCTTTTAATAAAGTGGGATGTCTGCCTGTATATGTACTTTTTTTTACCCTTTATTTTACAGCGGAATTAGTGCATTGAAGCCTAATTTACCCATTTTTCTCTTCAAGCTATGTTCCTTAAAAAGGAAATCCATAGCTGTTGAAGCCTTACAACCTTCCTGTGTCAGTATACAGTGTAGCATCCGCTGTTGTAGCATGGTCATGATTATTTAAAAAAAAAACCCAAATTTTGGTTTTCCAACACGTATGTGTTTTTGCGTAAGTACTGGTAAGTCCTGTGGTTGCTGAGAATATGTATATACATGTTTGGAAGGGGGAGGGTGTGGAATTTTAATCCATGCTCAGCCTTGACTTTGCTATGCTTTGTAGTGATCAGTTGAAATTTTACTGCTGGCATCAGTAAGATCAAAGTCAAATCAAAATGAACTGCTTTTAAAAACGTAGCAAAATTGTTACCTGCAGCTTGATAATTATAAGCAATGAAATTAACTTTAGACCTTAGGAACTTTCAGTGGTATGTTTATTAATTCAAAATCATCTTTGTAAAAAGCTGAGTTGGAATGTTTTACCCACCCACGATTGTTGTAGGACATTTACCTCTGCTGTAGGAGGTCCACATCAGAAACCTCTTCAGTTTGTTTTGCTTTGAGAGGACCAAGGCCAACAGGAAGGGCCATCTGTACCAGCACTTTTAGCTGCAGCAAGCCCAACTTGAAAGTCCTTCCTAATTTTAGAAAGTAGTGTATGTATATACTGTCAGTAAAAGGTGAGGAATGGAAAACTCGTGTACCATGAAATATTTCAGACTCCTTTATACTTCTTTCCCAGATCTGTTCCTCATGTAGTGATATCTTCCTTTTTTCATTAGCAAACACACAGAAAAACCATTGCCCTTAAACTGTGGCTTATTATTATTCATTAGGCAGAGTTGCCAGTAAAGAATTGTAAGGCATGTAATCTGCTTCCATCAATGCACAAGTGTAACAATGCTTTTCGTGCAAATTGAAAAGAAGCTGCAGCCAAAAGAATACAACTGCCTGTCAAGTTTGGGAAATGGTATTAACATAAAATACTAGTATCTTTTTCACATAGCTGGTTTTCCAAAGCGTTCTTTATCCCTTTCTTCAAAAAAATCATTTTGTTTCATTCATACACAGGTTGAATCTGAGTGTCCCAACAAAGAGCTGCTGTTTGAGTTTCTTTCCGTAGTTGGCTGTTCCCTCCTGTGTGGCAGCTTTTTGCGAAACAACGCTTGGGTATCAAGGGGAGACTTGCTGGTACTGATCTTTCTTCTTAAAAATAGCTTATACCAAAAGAATACTATAAGCCTAACTTGCATGTAAATTTAGCATGCTTTACCGATGTGATGTGGCTGGAAACAAACCTTCAATGAATATTTTTTTATTTTAAAATATTATTTGTGTAGTTGCATAAAAGCTCTTTAAGTATCAAGATAGACTGGTAACCCCTCACACTGACAGTATTCCTGTAAAATATTGGTGCTTGCAGGGTAGAAGCTGAAGCATAGAAAATAAATAACTGTTCCATCGTTCCACGTGAATAGAGTTTGTTACTCTACATTTCTGATCATCTGCCGATTTCATGTGTGAGCGTAAAGCCGGGAGTATTGGCTTGGCTTGACGGAAGGCAGAGTCAGTGTGGGAAAAGGCAGCCTCATGCAAGGGGTGGGAGGCAACAGGAATGGGACTTACTCATTTGAACTGCTCTTCGGAGAAGTCTCAGTTCTCGGTGTAGGCAGACTAGTCTGTCCCTCAGAGGGAAGATAAAGGACGAAGAGTGGTCCTAGAGCATTTAAATGCAAGCAGCACACTTTTGGGAAAGATGCAGTTGCTGAGTGTTCATTGTGAAACTGGAAATAAAACTACTTTGAGAGCAGTGTGTTTGTTCTACTTTATTTTAAACTCCCAACTCCTATTCTTGTCTGGTTTTTATAAATGTACCAACTGATTTCTGACATCCCCAAAATGCCAGTCTTCTGCTCATAAGAAACACAGCCCATTGTATATTTTGTCTGTTGTTTCTTAAGTGAATGGATGCAGACTGCTCTAAAAGGTTTAGTGATGATCGGCTGCCGCTTGGAGAGCTCCTTCAAACCATCTGTCTTTTCTTGGAAGCAGACAGGTAGAACATGCGTTCTCATGGGTTGTTATATTCTGTGTGGAGTCTCTTACGTGCATCAACAAGAAAATTTACAATGAAACCTTTATATTGAAACGCAAGTAGAGGTGTATAATATTTTCATTAAACTCTTATGAAGTGGATTTTGGGACTGTTACTCTTCTGCCAAATGTGGTAGAAATAGTCCAAGTATTTGGAAGTTGTGGGGAATGTACAGATGTTCACAAGTGCTCTTACACTGTGTGATCCATGGGAAAGGAGGCTCAAGCTGATATTCAGATTGCAAGATAACAGTGAAAGTGCACAAACTAAACAGCTGAAGTGGCTTTCGGAGTATCTGGTTGTGAACTGGATGGACAAAGGGGTGGGCAGTAGTTATGTAACTTGACCTTCAGTCATCTGGTGTTTATCGGAATGATTCTTGGCAGGGATTTCCTCAGAGGAAGAGTCGGAACAGGTTTTGCTGTAGTATCCTATATATTTAATAAGGTTTCTTAGGAAACTGGAGTGAAGAAAAAATAGTAATTTTTTAAAACTATTTTCAGGAAGGAAGTTAATGACTCATGTAAATGTGTAGTGAGAATGTTTTTTGGTTGAGAAAGGAATAGATGAGAAGAGCTGGAAGAGCTTGTGGCAAGGCAACAGTGGAGTTAAGGTGTACTGGGTGTAAGGATAGCATGCTGACGGGTAATTAAAATATGAATGTCAGGGTAAGCAGTGATAAGGATTTTGGAAATACCTGTTAGATCGCATTCTCTTCTCCAAGCCACCACCATGTTTAAGTCTCTCTCCCTATTTGTGCTTTTGTCGTAGGAGCTCTGTCCTTGAGGGAGCGTGTGTGCGAGCACTCACTCCTGGCTGCCTGCTTTTCCCTCCCTGGGGGAGCTGGTGCTTTGGTGAGGTTTTTCAGTGTGCTGCAGCAGGAGGCACTCGGTGTTTTCCTGGTGAACATCCCAGGAGCCGGAGGGGCTGGGGAGCACAAGCCGGTGTGAGCCTGGCATGTGGCTGAGAGCGGGTCAGGGCAGGAACATCAGTGCACGTTTGAGAAGGAAAGCTGGATGTAGTTCACATTCTGTGTTAGGAAAAAGTGTGAGATGAAGCTGAAGGATGCAGGGCTTCTCTTGCATGCTTAGAGCTACTGTAATGTACGAAAACTTCGGAGTTTGTAACCCATACAAAGTGAGACTTTCTTACTGGCTCTACTGAGAGTGGGCACAGAAAATGCATTTAGGGTTATACAAACAGCCTTTGTTACACAATATGGTATTTACGAGGCATTGTGATATTTTAATTTCTGTAACAAGTACTCGCCTTGCAAAAGCCAAAGCCAGAATCCATCTAGTAAATTAGCTGTGTGTCTACTTTAACACATGTAAAGTTTTCCAGTGGTAATTTGTGTGTCTTGGGGATGTAGTTTGACAGCAGGGAAATTATGTACTTAAATGTTTTGAAACAAACTTTGTTCTGCTCTCTTTGACTAACGTTATGTATGCTGGGGCTGTATTGAAGGCGTGCTGTACTCTGCTGAATTGCAGCTGCCTCAACTGGCTGTCAAGTGAAATGCTTATTCAGCTCTACAGAAACGATTTCTTTGTTTCATTTTGCAATCGTGGAGCCATAGTGCTATGCAACACTCTTGTTTCTAGTTCCTGATGGTAGAAGACTCTGTTTATCTTCTCTGACTGCTGGGAACCCCCATGCCAAGAGGCTCCGGTACCCTTGCAGTCCTATGCAGTGTGAAGAGAAGTATTCTGGCTGACAGATGTGCACTTATTGTCATCACGTGTGAAGGTGACAGTGTTAACTATCTTTATATAGCAATCACTGTTTTCCAGCTGTTTTCACATAAGCTCTCCTGTCTCTATACCTCCAACACAATTAATGTAATTCAGACTTTCCCAAATGCTTCCCAATGTTTCCACTTTGGGAAAGAGACAAGCTTTTACCTTTGGTGTTCAGAATTTTGAACTTTGTTCTGTGTGATTTGAGGGAGGGAGGGAAGGTGAGGTTCAGTGAGGAGTGTTAGCACAGGCCAGCTCTGAATCAAAGTTCTGTTTCACTTGGTTTTAGTATCCTGTTGATCTGCAGGGGTTCTGCAGTACTGATAGCTTTGTCACTTGTTAACACTGCTCAAGTTTAGCCATTCTTTCCTTTGTGCTTCCCACCACCTGCGTAGATCTCTCCGTGAGAAACACAACCCCTTTCTTCAAACCCTCTTGACTCTGCTGTGGTTCCTATAGACTGCCATTTGATTATGATTTGGCACCTGGTGGGCTGTGATTTCCAATTGTTTTATGTATTGTGCTTTTTTATTGTCCTTTCCTTTACTTGATAAAAATGTAACATACACAGTTTTCACAAAGCAGCGAGCTCTGTTCAG
>NW_010101708.1:14250-49879 GCF_000699245.1 Pterocles gutturalis
CTCGTTTGTACAGTTCCTGACACAATAAAGCTATAATAATGATAAAAGCTTACTTGGGCTGTTATGAAAAAATGCTGTAGTCTGTTACTGTGTTTTACAGGTACCATAAGCCAAGTAGAGAAGACTCTATAAACTTTTTGGTAATTTTTTTTAAGACACTGTATAGTGTCTGAAATAAAAGGCGTTAAACTCTTTTGCAGGTATACTCATGCTAATGTGCGAGGTATAGCACAGCACCAGCATCGTTCTTGTAGGACATGAGTCACAGGAGTAATAGCAGATAACGTGAAAGGGAAAGGAAAATAAAAAGATCTGCTTTCCAAAGAGAGGGGAAGAAATACCAGTTTAGGTCCTAGAGATCTACACCTCTTTCTCTATTGTTTTTTAATTATAGAGATACATATAGACTACTTCTAGGCTTTTAAAAATACCTGCGGGGCTTCCTGCAGTTTCCTCTTTTAGAATCAAGAACTTGAATCAATGCAGTAGCTGTAGCAGAGTTTTCTTGAAGAGTACACAGGGCTTGCATAAAACACTGGAGAGAAAATAAGTTTCACTGAATTATAAATTTCACTGGATATTTCCCTTATTTGTTTGCTTTGGTGACACTAATTTGTTTGAACAAAAGAATGTAAAAGTAACAAGGCTGCCACGCACAGAATATTACATGGGTGCTGAGCGTGCTCAGCAAGTATGTGTGCACACATGCTCCTACCAGGAGCGTGCCTTGGCTATTTTAAGATCTGATTCTTAATTAAATAAGTTATTAATCTAAGTAAAATCAATTTCATATCTTGCAGGCAATCTGTCTGTCTTTCTGAAATAGAAGCAATTCACAGGGCATTGTGAGGAATGCAGTATGTTATGACTGGCAAGTTATAGCAAGTTCATCTCTTATTCTTCCTAAGTCCTGAGGACATTTAATAAACAGCGTAGTTTAGGCAAGTCTAGAAAATTAGTGTAGCTAATTAATAGCCCTTGCTATCATAGTGATTGAAATTTTGAAGCTGACAGAAGCAGAGAAAGAGCCATGTGGATTGAATGTCTTTAATAGTGAGGATGGAAGCATCTGCATGTTGTGGTTGGTGACATCTCCACTTCTGTCTGGTATAACTACAGCAGGTCAAATTATTCATAATAAATAGTGAAATCAGTTTTGCTCGTGAGTTTTTGGATGAGATTAACAAGCAGCTTTGTTGTACAGAAGTTGAAGGCATAGACAAGAAGTGCATCGCCTTAGGAGTGCCTCCCTGCTTTGGCTGTGCAAGGTTACTTCTACACGTTAATTAGTTCAGTGAAGCATTCCAAACGGACAGAGACCCTGTCCTGTATTATTGGAAGATAGCTAGGAAAGCTGCACGGCATTTTGTGTAAATTCAGTTTCAGTCTGAATAGGCGCTAGTGGTCTGAAAACTCCGGCTGCCAGACTTTGCATAAACAAGTCTGCACAAGTATTTGCAAGGTCTGTGGTTTCTGTGAACTTTTTTTTGTAACTTAAAGAAAACAAGCTTTCTTGGGAACTCTTCAGTGCTTTTTAATTCTGTCAGAAAGAAAACAAAACAAAAAGGTTGTCAAAATCAAAATTTTATTTCTAGTAATAAGTAGTGAGAAGGGAAGAAGACACAGTTTTTTCTTTCAAATGAGGATATTTTTCCTAGATGCAATAAACATGCTGTGCTTTTGTGATTTTTATATTTGATGTATGTGCAAAATGTGTATGTAAATATACTGCTGCTTTACCACCCTTTCCAGTAAACGGCTTGTATTCAGGTCAATTATGCCGTTGCAGTGAATGCAGCTGGGATGCTTTGCAGTTAATTCTGATTTATTGTTGTTACCTTCATGAAAGCAGAGTTGAAGCTTAGCAGGTATATACTCTTGACTCGAGAATTCCCTGGTTTGCTCCGGCTAATGTTCCAGAAAGAATCCAGCAAATCTGGAAATCGTGGTTAGGTATCTCAATCACCGGCTTTTGCTTGTGTCAGAAGTAGGAAATTTCCTCCTTAAATTCTGCCTGAATTGTAAGGTCTTAGCCCATCTGTTGAATAAAGACTTAAAATTAAATTTCAACATCTATTTATTTTGTGAATCCAGCAAGCTTTCTGTATTTTGAAACCATTATTCTCTGGATGGATCGTAGGCGATGATTGGGGGTTTTAATTTTTTTTGCCTAGTGTTTTTCTCTTCTGTTTTGAGATGCTGGTCACATGAGATGCAGGCTCCGTAATAAAGATGCAGCAGTGAAGCAGTGAAGTGTTTTCCTTCTTTTCAGAAGTCCTCGTGATTCTCCTCCACCCCCAATATCAAGTACTCCTACATTACTTCAGTCTTTTTGGGACAAAAAACAGTTGTAAGTCTGACTCATGCTGTCATCTGGAACTAGAAGCTTGGATGTTTTAAGGGTTCCTGGTAGGAATTCATGGGCTAATAGCAGATAATATTTTAATTTCTGCAAGCTTATAATAGATTTATGATGGCTGCTGTTATTAGTTTATGAATAATGATTTGATTTCTTCTGTTAGCACTTTTTCAAGACAGAATGGAATAAAATCATTTGACAATATTATATCTTAAGAATATATGATCTGAAGCCCTGCTTTTACCATCTACCTTCTGACAGAGGCCTGACATCTTCTGGTTGACTGTAGGTGTTTGGGACTGTGGTTTTGTTTTGTTTTTAATATAATATACCAGCTGAATGTAGACTGTTGTCTACTGCCATTTTTTCCGTAGTTATAAGAAATTAAGATGGAAATCAATCTAAACCTGCATGGAGCAAAAACAAACCCAGGTTTTTGACTGCAACAGCAATTTAAAGAAACCGTAGTAGATAAAAGTACAAAGCATGTGGAGAGTATGAATCAAATCTGAACTGCTTCTCCCCCTGCTGTATAAGCACTGTGCAGCCCACACATCAGAATTTTCCCCTAGTCTGGCACTTCTCAAATGTGAAATACTTTTAAGTATCTGAAATGGAATTTCAGAAGAAAAGAATAGTCACAGCAGCTGAACATGTGCAAGTGCTCTGAACGGTCCTGTGTTAATTGAGTTTTGTTTTAAACACAGCTGTTTAAAAGAGCTAGAAACCTTGGGTTTTTCTATGTTTGTAAGTAATACAGCAGTGAAATATTTCCAAACAGGAGGGCAAATAGTTAGGTTTGCATTCATGATCAGGTCTAATCAGTTAACAGTAGGCACCTGAGCCTTATGAAGATGATTTGAGGATGGGGTAGGCAGTATGGTCTCTCTTGCTCTACTCCCTTTTCCTCTGATTTCCTTATCTTTTTTAAAGTTAATTGAGCTTTAGCTGTAATTTGAAGGACTGTATTCATTGTTTGAACTGTTTAATTGGTTTTAGTAATCCATTTTTTTTCTATACTCAGTTTGTCTAATCGGAAATGCTGCACTAGGCAATGGTCAGTCAAGTAACGACCTGACCTGCCTTCGTACCTGGCTGGGCAGAAGGGTCAGGTCGTGAATAGAACTACTTATGTGCTTAAAATCAGGAATCTTGTTGAAGCTGAGCCAGGGTCTCTGCTAGATTTCTAATTTCCTCTGCTTGCTGCCAAGAGATATCTATAAATAGTTTGTGGAATTTTTGAGTGAGAATAAAAAAAAAAAAAGGCAGGTTCTTTTCTGTCCCCACCTTTTCAAACTACAACTGAGAAGTTTTAACTGGTTTTTGATGAAAGTTTCACACAAAAATACTTAATTTAGTTATTAATTTAAAATTTTGTATTTTAATGACAGTATACTCAATTAAAAATTGTCTTGTGGGATTTACAGGTGTGACCAAATTTTTTTTTCCACCTGCATCGTTAAATCAGAGTTGCTATAGTTACTACTCTAGCTTCTCTTTTGCAACCTAGGATAAAGGAACCTGGCGTTATCTTGCTAGTTTGGTGTGTGGTGAGCAGAGAGCGCCCTGGGGATGTTGGGTGGCGGGGGTGTCCCTGCGCTGGCACCTCGCACAGCCCACAGCCTGGCAGGAGCGGGTGTGTAGAGCAAAACAAGGTCTGCCGGAGAGTTCTGAAGGGTTTTCCTTGGAGTAGCTCTCGTGTGGCCCAGAGGACTGAATACCCTAATGTAGACAAATCTCAAGTGAACACCATAAAGTTATCAGGAATAAAGGATATGTTATGTTTTGGTAGAAAAGTTAATGGATCTGTTCTGACCTGATCACTGTACATTCTTCCAGTTCCAAGCATTCACTTGTGTAGTGGACTGTGATGTTTGGAGTACCTGGTTTAATAGTCAATTTTTGAGTCACAAACACAGACTTCTTTGGAGGGGGGAAAATGTTACAAGGCTAGAGAATGTAAAGGAAGTTGAATATTTTTGTTTGGAGATTTTTAGGTCAATGTTATCAATATTCTAGGAATAAAGGTATTCGCTGCTGTTCACTCAAGTGCTGATTAACTTTGGGTTTAGGCTCTGGACGGTGAATGGAGGTGTGGAAACTTCCTGCCTGTGCTTAATCACCAAGAGATGAATACAGACCTGTTTTTCCAAAGTGTCATGCAGCCATATGTTGTTTAAAGTCTCTCTGTGAGGAGGAAAGGACAGTATAAGAATGCGGGGGTGATACTAAAATGCAGTGTTGGGCAACAGGTTTTAAGTGTACAGCACAGACTTTTGGCAGCACCATACCCATTGTTTTAAACCCAATAAATAATTTTCTAAGCACAAAATGGTAGATATTGGTTGTTGTAAAAAAATAAAAATAAGAATCTAGAGCCTACATAAAAAAAATCCATTACAGAATTTATTCTCTAGTTCTTGTCTTAGTTTTCTAAATAAAACTACATCACAGTTGGTCTAAAATAAAAATGGTACTACATAAAATAACAGCATTGAGTATTGTAAACAAACGCTGTGCTTTATGTGTTTATACAGTGAAATTTTATGTGCCTGTTTCCTGCTTTTGTACATAAACACATTTAAATAAGCCACTATTTCAGTATAGTTTCATCTGTTAGTCGTTTTTATTCTTTCCTTAATTAAAGAAATTAATTATACCATTGTAGTATTTGAGTATACAACAGTTTCTTATTTTGCGTGAACATTTGCTTTCACTGGTTGACATTTAAGATGTATTTACTGTATCTTCTTTGTAGCAGATGTTCTTCTGTTACAGGGATTTGGAATAAATATTGTCACTCTGTTGGGTTTGCCTTTGGTGGAGGATTCTGGCTGATGTCTGCACAGCAGTAAGGCTTTCTGTTAATGTTTCTGTCTATTGTGTGTGTAATTTTATATTAAAAGAAATGGTTATTTAATCCTTCCCTTACCTGAAGGATAATTTACATCTTGCTGCACAGCTTAATGCTGTTTTACAAGCAACCATCTGAAATTCCTGTGACTCCAGTAGTGAACCCGAAGGGATTATGGAAAAGAACTGCACTTGACCAGTTAACACCAAACTGTTGATTTAAAAATAAACAATACAAAATTTGTCAATAAGTCTTGCAACGATTCTTCAGTTAAACTGGAAACTATTGATCAGTTAGTGCCTAAAAGTCAATACTGTCGCTCCTCATAATGCTTTTTTAATTGCTTTTTGTCATGAAATATACGAACTTGAGCCAAAGTACGGGTTGTCCTTTGTCAAGGGAGTGAGCAGCAGTTGGGTGTGGGACAGAACCTTCTGGTCGAAGGTGCAATGCATTATATCCCAAAGAACAATAAAGATGAAGAGATGAGACGACTGTGGATCATGAAGCTTGCCTTGAGTAGTTCATCCAAATGCATACTGGTGCACAAGCACATTCATTTCATTTCATGCCTGTCTCTAATCAAAAGGATGCTGCGATTACATACGAATCCATCAGCAGGTAGGAAATAATGGTGTCACCTCTAAAGGCTAGGACTGCTTTCTGTGGGAATCTGGGAATGACGGTGCTGCTTCGCTTTGCTGCTGAACATAGAGATGGAACACATGTTGGCTGGCTTCAGTGAACTCTGGACTCTCAGCTCTGCCACACCTTCCTTTGAAGCATTCCCTGTAGCAATCATGCTGTTTATTTCATGAACTGTGCTGGGAGGGCAAGTTTCAGATGCTTAGGCTGCTCTTTTTTTTTCTTTTCTTTTTTTTCTCTCCTTTGCTCCAGTTTCATTTCCTTGTCTCTAGCAGTGTTGAAGTTGCACATGGAGCTCTGTTCTTGTCTTCTGAGGAAGGCAAAGTCCAAATTTCTGTAGTAACAGGTTTGCACTGATAGAAAAGAAAGGACAGGAAAAACCAAAAAGATATTCTCAGAGACTTTTCTGGGTTATAAAGGATGAAATAACAAGTCGAGTCCCTTTTGTACCATCATGTTCATTTGAGATTGTAGAAAGTGTTTCTTTTCTCAATTCCCTAGTCTGGGTTCACTGGGTACTGCTCCATCTGCATTACCGTTGCGTTTGGTAGCAGTGTGGCTGTATGCCCATGGATATATAGCTTTTTTATGTTGTAACAGAATAAAATCCCTGCAGCTAATGTGTTTAATGGCCAGTAGTTTCACAAATACAGGTGCAAATTTTTTTTGGCTCATTAACTGTGTGTGGCCGACAGGTCAATAATTCAGTATCGTATTTTGGGTTACGTACTGGACAAATGTTTTCATCCCAGCATGATATGAGTTAGAAGGGACCTTTAAAGATCATCTGGTTTATCTGGAGAAGGGTGGTAGTACTTGTTTTTCTGTTGGTTTTCCACGTGCCCTGCTCTGAGCTGTACCGTCTTAACCTCAGATGAACCGTCGGTATGACGGGTAGGCAGTTAACCTTTGCGCTTTTCTCCCACGGGCTCCGCAGCCGAGCGTGACTGCTGCTCAGCCTGACACACGGCATCTTCGGGTGGAGCTGGTTTCTGCACGGTTGTGCGTAGATATTTGCAGGAAGTGGGAGGGTGGGATGCCCACTGACTGGGACTGTCACAAAAGGGGTCATTCGCCAGAAGTATGCTGGAATATTACAGGGGCAGCATGGATGTTTCCAGCTCTCATGTCTCTGTATCAAGAAGGATATTGCTGGTTTTGGACTAGGGTATCCCAGGACTGTGGCTTTTCAGTGGGATGATATGTAAGGCAGCACCAGTTTGTTTGTGGCAGTGTACAGTAAGATTCTTATTTTGGTAGCATCATCTGTAGTTGGTCAGTTAGAGGCAGTTTGGTGAAGATGAATGCAAGGTAACTTCAGCTGACAGGAGGCAGTGGAAACACTCATGGGGAGGTACAGAGCGGCCAGGAATTTGGGGAGGAGGATGAAGAAAGGAAGTTGGGTCATGAAAGCACATTGTCTAAAGTAAAGCAAGTTGAACACATACCGTAATAAAGGGTGTTTGGAAATGCATGATATACAGGAGGTGGTGTTGATCTCTTGTCCTTTATATTTGTGGCTCAAGAGAAATATCCTGCCCAGTCTGCTTACGGAGCATTCATTGTGCGCCTGTTAGCTCAAGGGGGTTCAGAAAACACTCTCTTCGTAGCCAGTCAGGTACAGCAGTTCCTCAGTTTATTCAGTTCTGCTTAAAGGGGAGTTGTAATTTGGCTGTTAGAGCTAATGGCAGTGGCTTCATCTTCTTATAGAAGAATGTAGCTTCAGTGGAGATATGTGTGGTTTTTTTTTCTTGTGTACAATAGCTACTTGTCTAACAGCAGATGAAAGGTAACTCCAATGTGGTGTTTGCTACTACGGATTGATTTTGGTTTTTTCCCCTTTTCATTTTTAATTTCCACTGTCAATTTATCTGTAAAACACAACCTGGATTTAACTGAGACCTAAAGATAAATGATGTTTTTCCAAACTAAAGTTACAAAATTTGATTTTACAATCACGGTGGACAAGGTCGCACGTACCAAATTTTTGGGGGTGCACTTTTACAGCATTTATCGCTTCCCTGTGCGTTTGTATTACTAGTTTTAGTCAATTTCAAATTAAACAAGGTTTTCATTTAAGAGTCATCATTTGCTATCTTAAATATATCAGTATTTAGATAAACTTGGTTGTTTGTCTGAAACCCCCAAGTTCCTCTGTGTGGAGTGCAGAAGCTTGTCTTGTTAAATCTGGATGTTTTGACAAAGAGGGACGCTTGATGATGGGGGGGTGCAGATCTGTTTGGCTGTGCTTTTTGAAAACTGCATGAATTGGAGTAAAACCTTCAGAAGGAGCTCATTTCAGGACTGTAGGCTTAGTTTCATGCCCTGCAGTTGTATGCAGAGAATCCTTTGGGTCTGATTCTTCCCATTTTGAGAGGGAGCTGTGGTGCGGAGGCTGTGGGAAGGGGGGGGGTGTAAGGGGTGACATCCTAAACCGAAGGCTTGGTGGTTAGCCTCCGTGTCAGTCTGAGCATCACTGCTTCTGTCTGGGTTGCAGATATATAGAATGTGGCAGCTGGTTTTTTTTTTCCAAAGTGTCATGATTTTCAGAGCATTGGTTTTTCCAGACTTTCCCCTTAATACTTTTCCTTTGCAGTTTGGTTGGAACGTTTGCTGCTGCTGCTGCTGCTGTGACACTTTCCTGCCAGCCCCGCTGCCCTGGCCTGTGTTTATTTTCCTGTCTGTGATGAAACTCAGAGGATGTTAGTGAGTCAAATACCTGCCAAGGCTGTGGTTTTTATCCTCCGTGGAGTTTTGTTCTCTCCGGGCTCTGTATAGCAGTATAGGGCTCCCGGATGTTCGGAAGGGATGTGGCGGGGTGCTGGGTTTTTCAGGCTGGGGTGGAGGGTGTTTAGTGGAGTTTCATAGAGACTAACAGGAGAGAAATGCCCCAACTGCTGGAAAACCTGAAGGCAAACCTGCTGTTGTGTTGCCTGCTTCTGTGGTCGGTGAGCTGTGAGACACAAATCAAAAGGTATTAATTCAGGTGTTCATGGAACTACTTCTTGTCTGTTTGTGCCTGCTCCTAAGACAAGACAGCATCTCAGCCCTGAGGATTTGAGTGAGATAGAAAACACTGACGGAGGCCAAAGGGACCGGCTTTGTGCTGTGAAACTAAAATAAAATTTTATGGATGCGTCCATCAGAATCAGTGACCAACTTTGACTGTAACTGTATTTTGAACATTTAAGATATTTTAAGGCTATTCAAGACAAAGGCATCTCAAAAATTGTTCCATACTGTAAACACACTCTATAAAGAGTCTAACTCATTTAATAACCAATTGGCTGATTTTTTTTATTTTTAAATTGCAGTTAAGGAATCTTTAGCGATACTGCCAGCAGCGATGGCAACAAACTCATGTGCACTTAAATGGAAAGTACTCTGTACTTTTGTTTAACCTATAGGTTACCAGTAGTTTAACATATCTAGAATCCTACTTACCAAAGATTGTATTTTGATTTTTTTTCATTTTTTAGGAATGCTTGGCTTTATCTTCAGCCTTGTCCATTTAAAATTTTTAACTTAAATGCGGTTGCTGACCATATCTTAAGCTGCAGGACTGACGTAGACATGCATTTCTGTTTAATACCACTTAAATTAAATAGTCCATTTGTCATAAGTATTTATAAAAGGAGATGGGTATAGTCCTGGTTACACAAGTGATTTTTTTTTTTTTCTTAAGTCACAAAAAAAAAAGGATGACAGATACCAGTTTTTGAAAAACAAACTTGGTTTCTTGCAGGCAGAATGGGTTTGTGTGGGAGCTTCCAGCGCTGGGCTGTCACGTGTACTAACCCGCGCCTGTAACTAGCGGTTGCAAGACAAACTTTGTGTCAAGTTCTGTTAGGTGGCACTAGTTTCAGTTTAAAACTTCAGGTTCAGATAGGAATGAATAGCAACTATTTCTTTTAAACAGCAAGAAATATGAAAGATTACTGATGACCTAAGAAAATTTTGTTACATGCTCATACTCTGCTGTGTTAAATAGACTAACAGGAATTTCAAAGATAATTATGTTCCTATAGCTGATGGAAATTACTGATCTGTTATCTGATATATTGATATTCTAGTGGGCTCAGCTGATATGGAACCATGTGACAATTGTTGAGATCATCTAAGGATCATTGCCTAAAAATTTTATAAAGGTGTTCAGCAGTTAGTGACGCTTAAATGGCATCTGAACACACTCTATTCCAGTGACAGTTTCCAATAAAAAAGGAAGTAATAATCTGAGAGGTTTCTAAGGTTCATCTTTCATGTAATGAAGGATTATTGGGAAAGAAATAATTTTTTAAAAACCCACTTTATTTTGATATTATAGTACTTGGATCTGAGTTGAGGCTTCATCATCGCACATTAGTGCTGCTTCTTACTCATCACTGAAGTTACTTTGACAATAAATATGACCACTTGATGTCAGGAGATTAATTGTTGAATCATAAAGAATCTTTAGATGGAATATATTAAAGTGTTCCATTTTGGATATTGACTTAATTTTTATTAATTTAACCCATTAATTCTAAGTCAGAGTCTACAGGATTTGGATGCAAGTTCTCATTTTAGGGTGCTGCTTGTTAGTACTGATCTATAGTATTTGTCCATGTTTTATGAATATATTGCTTTTCTTTCCATCACTTCAGTGCTATGTCAGTATTTTCATATTTCGTTACTGTATTTTTGTTAGAACTGATTTCATTAAAATTTGGGGGTTTTTGTTTTCCTGGTCTTTAGGCAGCTTATCTGTAATTCAGATTCTGGGGGCACCAATGGAGTGCCTCAGTGGCAAGAGGTCTTGAAATGTGTTAATGTTTTCCTTATGTAGATGGAAATAATAGAAAACGAGACAATCAGAAATGTGTTTCTGTGGAGTCAGTTACATGTAAAATCACTTTACAGCAAAGATTCATTTTGTAAATGTAGAGCTAAGTGTTACTGAAGACATGAAATCAAAGCAGCAAACATTCCTTAGCATGTCAGTTTATATACAGAATAGAGAAATTATTTGGAAAATAGCTTTTTAAAACTTACAGGTATATTTTACTTTTAAAAATAGTTTAATTGAAAAATAGTTGCTTACTAATACAGTATTTGAAATAGTTTTTGTTTTAAAATACTTCTGGCTTTTGAAGGTTGAGGGAAACTTACAGTGTGGATTTTGTTTTAAATGGAGACACAGCAGCTTGGTATGTAAATATATGAAGCAAAATTAGTACATTAAAAATGGGGGGAGGGAATCCGTCACTTCTTAGAGCCCAGGAATTTAGGTTTTGGGTTTTGGTTTTTTTTTTTTTTTTTTAAAAAAAAAAATCAGACTTGCTATTTTTCTACAAATTCTGATCGTAAAGGTTTCTAACTGTATTGTGTCTTTAGGGAGTAAGAAATTGTCTTTGTGCATTTAGTGTCAGTCCAGGGAGCAATTTCTGCAATGTTTTATTTGTAACCAGTGCAGTGGAGGAGCATGGAGATGCTGGCTGAGCGGTGTGTGTTCTAGGTGAACTCTCAAGTCTTTAAGCTTGGTATAAAAGGAATTTGAGTTTTCTTCATGTATTTAAGGTTCTTTTTACCCAAATGTATCACACTTCCATTGCAGTGCTGGTAAAACAACTGATTTCACATGTATGAAAATCTGCGTGACATGGCTAATCTCCAGTAGTACAAAACCTTCAGGCATTGAAGAGTTGTGGGTTTAAAATTTGCTTAGTGATATATTTTACATTTTAGGTTCACTGCCTATATTCAAAGGAGCTTATTAGTGAAAAGTAGCTTTCTCCTCCTGAAATGCCTCGAAGACTTTATTAAAAAAGTGTTGTAAGGGTTAAAAGAGAAGATGCTGAAGAAAGGAGAGGAGAATGAGAGCTGTTCAGCGAGAGAAATGTGCACAAATCCGACTCGATCTGGTCCATCGTGGTACCGGGCTACCGCCTGGCAGCAAATGGGTTTGCTTTAGCAGACTTCTTTTCCTTTGGAGGAGTGCAAAGCAGTATCAGATTTAGAGGAATAACTTCTTTGTCTCGAACTCTTGATGACCGCGTGGGTCTTGTTCATCTTTGCAAGTGTAAGATAAACGAAGGGTTTTACTGACCACTGATGGGGAGTTACTCGTGAAGGTAGCTAGTTCCTGACTGTCTGAAACGTCTTTCTGGATGAAAGGGTATAGGCTACAACTCATTTTGAAATAGAGGGGTGTCTTCCCTTGGGTGTCTTTGTTTGCATAGCATTTACAAACAAATCTTGACCCAGGAGGAGATGGGGAAGATGCAGTGAAATAAACCTTTCTTGAAAAGAAAATAATGTGTGATGCAAAATCACGCCAAATCTACCATCTAAAATGCCTGAAGTTTCTCAAAACTCTCTGCTACTATCTTGTTCCTTCCATTCCTAGTGTATTTAATTGGTCCTAGTACACTAACAATGCCTGGGTTTTATTTTCAGTACATAGTAACTTTTCTGTAGTTTTTCTAAGTTTTATCATAAAATGAACGTAAGACCTTTAGTGTTTAATATTAATTAAAATAACTTCAGTTTTGTTCTTTCTGTTCTGTAAGAGGGTATCTGAAGAATTTTTACAAATTTTATCTTGGAAATTAGCTTATTCATTATGTTTAATTTTAGGAAATGGTGCTCTTGCAGAACATTCTGAAAATGTGCATATTTCAGGAGTGTCAACGGGTAAGTCATTTTTTGTAATGTTTAAATTTCATGCATGACTTAAATAGTAAATATTGAAAGCCACCTGGTATCTTATGAAGAGATATTTGGCTATAAAAATTATTACTGCCTTTTGCAGCATGTAATAAGGAATGAAGCAACTGGAACATGGAAAAATTCTCATAAGATAAAATTGATACCTGCATGCTCATGAACAGATTATGCCTTTCTAAGTGGACTGCTTAATTATTTTTCCATACAAACATTGAACTAAGAGAAAAGTTGGTTTAAGTTGAGTTGATATTTTCTTTCCACAGTGAAGTTTTTGTGAAATGAAATTTATTGAAATGTAATTTTGGACACTGCTACTATCAAATAATATAAATCCAGGAGTTATGCGTTTCACCTGATTAGATTGAAGCAGTAACTGAAACTACTGTACACTTGACTGCACAGTTTCCTTAATACAAGAAAAAAAGAATTTTAGAAGTTATGAAACTGAGAAAATGATGAGATGCTGGGAGAACATGGGGTATAAAAGCAGCACACATTGCTCAACGGTGGCTACAGCAGCTGCCGTTGGGACTGTTCTGATTTAGTGATGGGACTGTAGGTCCATGAAGGCATTAGGCGATACTGGTGTGTAATCTTTGATCTTCAGATGTTAAGCAGTGTCAGCTAAGCTGCTCGTTCTGTTCTACCTGTCTATGATACAGATTCTCAGAATATGTGCAAACAGGGAGACGTTCTTCTTCAGTGGATAGAAGAATACAAGCCTGGTTCTTTTCATGGGGAAGCTGCCACTAATCCCTGGAAATCAAACTGATTTTCACACCCTTCTCCTAAAATAAGCGTAAAATGCAAACTCATCCTTTTTGTCGATAGCTTGCACATAGAGTCATAGAATCACTGAGGTTGGAAAAGACCTCAAGGATCGTCAAGTCCAACCGTCAACCCAGCACCACATCTCGCTGTAGCTATCCTTGCAGTATAGCTTCAAACATGACTTTGTTATTTGTGCACACAGTTAAGTTTTTGGATAAATGTATGGTCGATGGATTGTCTCTGCTACACCATCCTGCCTTCTTTTTCCCTTCCATTGCTTGCTGCTCAAAGACTGTCAGAAGTCCAGTTATAGAAGATCTTTGCTATCTGTTCTTGTGCTGCATTGTGAAGAACGGTGTTGCTTTTCAGCAGTAGTAATGCACCAGGCAGCATCATATATTGTGGATTTATGGCACACTGTAAATAACAACAGCACAGGTACTTGCCAGGCTTGGAGCAATTGCTGCTGGAATTGGATTGTGTGAGATACACAGCCTAAAACCTAGCCGTGCAGCTTTCGGGTACGTTTTAACCACTCTTCACCCCATTGTTCACTGCAACAGTTGTGTCACAGGTTGCAATACAGGCAGAAAAGCATCTGCTGGGCAAGAGGTGAATGGAATTTTTGACTCTGCGTTCAGTCCTTTGGCCAGCATGCTTGGCTGTGCAGTGCCAGGAAGAGAAGAACACGATGTGCTTTCCATGCAAGAGAACAGCAGCTGGTGGGCAGACCTTTAACTACTGAGAGGAAAGATCCAGTGAGGGCTTCCATTTGAAAATATATTTAAAAAAAAAAAAAAGTAAAAGTAGTTCTGGCAGTCTTATGTTCTAAAATGGCTTTCCAGCTGGGGAAAAATAAATATAATACTCTTAAAGTTTCTGTCTTTATATAAAGTGAAAATTATTTGCTGAAGAATTTGAGATAATGGGGATGGGGCGGTCTGTTAATGAAAACCAGAAGAAAGCCTGTAGGCAAAATCAGTGGCATTTTCCTGACATACAGCTCTTTGTGTACAGCTTAAATTTTAGGTGTATGGCCCAAGTATAAAAGATGGGGCTGAACTTAGATGATTTTGAGTTCCTTTGAAACAGTCTGGGTCTCCCAAACATGTGTTTGAACTTCCAGATGATATATTTCATCAAGCATACCTGGACAGTTTTATATTTATCAGAACAATTTTAAGCAGAGTTCCTGTAAAATAGAACCAAAGACATCTGGCCTTTAATCTTTCTAAATCCAACTTTAACTTATGTTGAAACCAAGCAAGTGATTTTCTTGGACAGTTGCTACTGAGAAGGGATTTAGAATGAAACGATTGTCTTGATGGTAGATTTCCTGTCATGCTGCTGCTGTAAAGCTACATGACCTACCTTAGTAAATTATGTTTTAATAGCACAGACCTCTATGGTCTTTGGTATTTATGCTTCTGCTGTATATTATATCTGCCAGGTTGCAGGTACACCTCTAATATATGGGCACGCTTTTTTTACCAACAGCAATAATGGAATGTGGTCTCTTGCGTGTAAGCTATCACTACAGAACAAGTGTTTATGCCTTCAACATCTGAAAAATTGAGAAATATTTTCAGGTCTGTCTCTGGGGTATGTTGCACCATTATTGTCACAACTGCAAACCCATTTTCCCCCAGCCCTGTTTGAAAGAACTGCAGCACTGGTTAAACCACTTGTTCACAATTAAAAAAAAAAAAAAAAAAAAATTCCTTTTTACCAAATGTGTCTCTGTATTGCAGAGCAAAGGTCATTTGAAATTAAAGCTTTTCAGCTTGACCTGGAGGCAAAGTTTCCTGTGCCTTCTTCCCCCGTAGTTCTCCAAATAAGTCTTTCGGTGGCTCCTGAGAGTTACAAATGCAATAATTATCCTCCCTATTCATGGTTTAGACTTTATCATAACATTATTCTCTTTTTACTCTAAGCTCTTTTAAACACCTTCAGATCATTTATCCAGCTGCATTCATGTCCTTACCATGTCCAGTATAATGTGTACCTTATCGTCTTGCGGTTAACATTGAAAGCTAATTCTTTTATCTTTTCAACTAATCTCCTGGCATTACCGTGAAGATAAATCCCTAATCTCCCTCTCCCTGCTTTTCTGAAGTGACGTTTTTCCTTGACATGTTGTTCACTGTTACTACAGGTACTTACTTCTCTAGATCTCGCTACAGAATTTTTTGTGTAGGTTTCTTAATTATTTTATTTTTAGAACTCACAAGTTGAATTTGGTACTGGAAAGTTTTCAGTGGCTCTCCTCTGTCAACATCCCGTAGGTAGTTTACAGTCGAGTTCTGTAATATGGGGCAGTGAACAAATTTCAGGAAGCAGGGAATAAGGAAAACTATTGTACGTGTATTTAAAAAGTCTACAAGAAAATCCACATACACCAGAAAACCACGTGCACAGCTTATCTCGGTAGGTTTTTTTGGTCGTTATTTTGGACTTCAGTCTGTGGAACACCTTCAGTCCCAACTCAGGTGTTGCAATCTGCTGAATAGAGTCAGGCAAAGTAAGAAACCATTGCAAAGAGATTGTTAATAATCAAGGCTCACAAAGGAAAGAGTTTGAAACAGGGAGGAGATGGATGAGCAGAATTGTACCAAAGAATATAGGGGAGCTGAGAGGAATGGAGGCAGAGACAACATCTGTGTAGAAATGGTTGTGCAGGAGGGACTTGTTCCCACCAAAAACTCTTACAGCCATGAGCGTGAGATTTGAAAACACCTTGGGCATGCGTCACGGTGTGTATTTGCTTCTCTACAGTGCAGCCTTCTCCGTTGGTTTTGTGCTTCTGCCTTGGTTGCAAATTCATCTCCTTTTTTTTTCCTGAATCCTCCAATTTTCATTCTGCTGTTTTCTTATGTATTTTTAATTCTTTTAATAAATTATTCCAAACCGAGTCAGATTCCCTGTAATTTTAAGTTCCTATAGACATAACTGATCTCTATGACAAATGCCTGTGGAGCCACTAGCAATTGAAATTGGAAATGCAAATTCTCCACAGCTTATGGAAAGGTGTTTGCCTCTATTCATCCGTTTCTGTGTTACGCCCTGTCAGCTGAATTGTTTTTTGAATCCCGTGTCCTCTTTGATGTTGCTCACATTCTCCGTGTTTACAAACAAATGAATAAAATGTGTGTTAATATATTCTCAAAAGCTTTGGAAGAAACATCCTAGTTAAGCAGAGGGAAGGCTTGCTATTATCTTTATGAAGTCCGTTCCCTTTAAAACTGTTCAAAAGGTTATCCTTGGTTTTAAAAATCTTTCTGAGGAATTCTTCTCTCTCAAAGCGACAGCACTTCTGAAGTACAGCTTCTGCACTGTTCATCTTGACCTTCATACCCTTTGTAAGCAAATGGGAGATTTGTTGTCTCCTGAGTTACAAGTAAGAGATTTCAGTGCGTTGAATGTGTACTGAGTACGCAAGCCCACTCAGCTTACCCAGCAAACCTGAGTTAAGGCAGCTGTCATTCCCTTTTCAAGTTCATTCCTTTTTATTTTTTGAACCCCCACTTTGTCCCATGCACCCTTTCTTCAGCTGGATTCTTCTCTCTTCTACAGTGCACAGTATTGCTCGCTCCACCCTGTATATTAGTACCTAGGGTCATTCTTGCCTTCTCGTGCCCTCCTTAGTCTGCTTCTCTCTCCCCATGTTGGATGGTGCTGAAAATGGTCATATTTTGCCCTCAGCTCTTTAGTGTTAGCTTTTGGAAACAGAGAAAAAGCCATCTTAAGTAAAAGAATACAGAAAATATAGGGATATGGCTGGTCTTGCATACAAAGGCTAAAAAAAAAAATCTGAATTTGAGTAAAACTGGCAGTTTTCATGGTGCTCTGAAAATACTCCCTGGGCTATACAGGCTTTCCCTGTGGAGTTTCTTCCCTGTAACAAGGAGGAGTTACTGCTCGTGCTACAGCAGGAACTGGATTGGGCAGATGTATAGTTGTTGGGATGCACTGCGCCAGCGTGGGAAGTTGCAAAGCTGTTTGCGTAGGATTTACAGTTGCTAGCAGTGTTTGGAGGGTCACGTTCAACAGACACATGCTGTACGTACATTTATAGCACGCTGAAGTTTTTGGAGGTGAACTTGGTAAAATTGAGTGAGCATATGTTGGATGGATTCTTTTTATCTGCTAGTGTAAGGTTTTTCTTTGTCAGGCAAATCTAAAAGCGTCCTTAGAGGTTCTCAGGGACAAAATCTCATATGTCTGTTTGTAAATATCTAAAACCAGGTGGATGTTGTATAAATTTAACCTGAAGGCAAATGATTTTAAGCTGAGCACCATTTCTGTAGTGCATGGAATTGCTTGCCAGCATCCGCAAGCTTCTACTTTTCTGCATGTGTTTTTGTTTTGAACCTGTTAAGCCTGATATTTTAATTCAACATTGAATTGTGAATAACCATTTTTTCTTGTCTGAACAGATGTAAAGTATATCCAGATCATTCACACAGGAGCAGTGTTCCAAAATAGTGTGGTGTTAGAGCACCACCTGTAGGGTTTGCTCAGAATGAAAAGTTTCCAGTGAATAGTTGGTTGAATATTCAAATAAAATATCTTTCTGTATTTTGAGACTTTGTCATCTCTAGATTTGAGGACAGGTCCTATGTTCTATAGCTGCGGTGTGTTAATACTTAACTGTGCAGCTTGGATTAAGCTCTAATAAGAAAGATATGAAAAACTATTTAAAGCAATTTTCTTACAGCTGTACTTGAAAACTAGTAAATTACTGAGTTATTTTTGTTTCTAGATTTCTGTATTTAAGCTAATACAGAAAATTCAGGCATATGACAGCATTTGTCTTTTAATCCTTTTAAACCTATTTTTAGAATGTATGTGTTATGCCATATATATATATTTTCAGTAATAATAAAGATAATAATAAACTTTTTATTTTATTAGAGCTAGACAATAATTTCAGGTCCCCATAGTCTTGAAGAGTTACCTTAAAAGCTTGACTGTGGATAAAAATAGGAAAAAAATAACCTGTTAACAAATGTCATTATTACAGCTGTTGCCCTGTTACAAAAGCAGTTCATTCTTCATTGTGTTTGCTCACTACATAAGTTCTGATTTGTTATTTTAGTGAAAGACATATTCAAAATTTAAAAATTTTAAAGCTTTTGGTCATCACACAATAATGAAAATGCTTCCTCATTTTTAATATTTCATGTGAGTAACTGATGGTGCTACCAGTAAACTTGGAGAGCTCACAAGTTTTTATCAGCTGTGAGAAAATTGTAAAATAAAAGCACAGAGGGCAATGGATTAGCAGTGAGGAAATTGTAAAATAAAAGCACAGAGGGCAATTATTTGTCATGTGTTTTCTGACCTCTGAAACTTCCTCATAATGTCAAGCTCTGTAGCTAGAGTATTTGTGAATACGCTATTTGGTGGGTGTTGGATATAAGGCTGCTAAGGGGGGGAAAAACATCCAGCAAAACAAACACACAGAACTTTTGAGTACCTTGTGTGAACCAAAATCAGCAGGGCTGAGAACGCTGCAGTGAAAGGGACAAGGAGAGGAGTTAAGGCCATGCAGAAAGCTACACCTATAATAAAGGAAGAGTACAGATGGCTGAGTTACTTCAGTTGCATAGAATTAGTTCTATAGATACAAGCTTTCTCATCCCATTATCAGAAATGTAGTTACCCAAGTCCCTGTTAAGAGCAGTCTCTTGGGAAGCTAACTTGTCATATCTGTAAATGAAGAGTGCTGCAGGAAGGGCTCTGTGCCTTCCAAGCATCTGGAACCATGCACGTGGAGATCATTTCCATGCCAAGGGCTGGAAGGGGTTATTTAAATGTTGGCCAGGCACTGGGTCTTCCCAAGTCAGGAAATTTTGGCTATTTTATTATTTTGCTTTACATTCTTTTTCACCTTCTGATGCATTTGTCACACTAATTTCATAGGGTATAAATGTGTGGTTAAATTGAACTGAGTCTTTGGGAAGACTAAAAATAAAATTAGGAAATACAAAATCTTTCACGTTAATAAAAAAGTTGTCAAAGTCTGTATAGTATAATTTTTAAAGTCTGTAGTACTAATTGACATTAGTAAAAACTTCTGCACTGGTAACACTGGAAAACAGTTGTCAGCTGACGGACGTGTTCCATCCTGATACCTTTATACCATGTTTTTATTGCTCTAACTCTGTGATATTTTCCCTGTTTAGTTCTCATTGTTTGGGTGGGGTTTTTTTTGTCCCACTGGCTTTAAGAAAAAACACCTTTATACCATGTTTTTATTGCTCTACCTCTGTGATATTTTCCCTGATTAGTTCTCGTTGTTTGGGTGGGGTTTTTTTGTCCCACTGGCTTTAAGAAAAAAAAAAATTGAATTAATCGAATTGCCTTTAAGATATATGTATTTTTTAGCTTGTGGAGATATTCCAGAACAAATCCGATCACCAAGCGGGACAATCACAAGTCCGGGGTGGCCCTTGGAGTATCCTGCCCGAATCAACTGTAGCTGGTACATCCATGCGAACCCAGGGGAGATCATTACTATAAGGTAACGGTGCTTCTGTGTTAACCACATGGATTGAAGAAGTACTGACTAGCCATTTTTAACTACCAGTTGTGTACATACCGATTTCCCCTTCCTTCCTGTAAACGTTTCTTTTGGTCTGTTCTCTGCCTTTCCTTTTCTGTCATTTGCTCTCACACAGCTACGTACCGTTTGTTTTCAGCTGGAGAATCGGTGACTAGCAAAAGTTTCTATATGTTCATTTACTTGATTTCTTTTTAATGTCTCTGAAATAGAAGAATTTTGCATTAAAAATGTGCAGGGGAAATTCTGTAATGCTTCATAGCTATGAAGTCTCACGCTGTGCGTAGAAATGACAGGGTACAAATAGTAAATCAGTAGATATGATGGCAGTTTTGGGGCAGGGACCTCCTCACACTTTAAGGTACCTTATACATTTTCTAAAGAAGTTGTATTGTAGGTTTGTTTCATCAGTTCATTCCCCATCACTGCCAGAAGGGAAATCTAGGCTTAACATCAAGTCACAAATTAGTGCTGCTTCACAGGCTGATCGTGAAACTGCATCAGCTGCGTGTTCACTTCAGTTTCCAGTACAGACTTGCTGACTTAGGAAGCAGCTCTTCATTATCAGGTATTTGCTTTGACATCAGTTAATTGTTTAAAGTACCGCTTTTTACTTTAAACAGTCTTTCTACTAAATATTAAGCTGGCATCAATGCAATGTAAAGTCAGTAGAACTGTTCATCTACTCAAATGCTTTCTAAACTTTTTTTACAGTGTTTATTTTTAATAAAACTCATCTTTTTTCCTCTCACACTGTTTTTTTTCCACTCAGACATTCTCATTTCATTTCTGGTTTACTGCTCTGTTACTGTACAGTCCTCTTTTGCCCAGACTGTCCTGGTCACACGTCATTACCATGACAGCGTGTCTGGATCTAGTTGGAGCCATACCATGGCATTCCATCACATGCCTCTCGGATAACTGAGTAGTGCGACTGGCAGAAAATCTTACCAGGAATCATAGTTAATAGAAATCATACATTAACTAAAGTTCTGATGAAATTCAGGTTAAATAAAACCACTTAGTATTATATAAAAGTGATTAAATGAGACTTAAAGACGACTTAATGAACAGGATTTTTTTTTTGTTTTAATGTGTTTTTTTGTAGCAAAACTAAGCTTCTTTAAGCAGTGGATGCAGTATTTGGGTTGAAAAAATGGATTCTTGCTGTCCTCATAACCTGGTGGTGATGATACTTTTATGTTAAATCCTATTCCTACATAGGCAGAGAAGCTGAACTTTTTATTTCAGACCAAAGAAGAACTTGCAGCTAATTTCTATTTGCATGTGTAGTAATTGATCAGCTTGGTTGCGTAATATCCAGTTCAGTCCTAATTTTGACTTTTTTCTTTTTTCTTTCAGCTTTCAAGATTTTGATGTTCAAGGATCACGACGATGCAGCTCAGACTGGTTAACAATTGGAAGCTACAAGAATATCGAAGGCTATAGAGCGTGTGGCTCCTCCATTCCTTCACCATACATCTCTTCGCAGGATCACGTTTGGATCAGATTTCATTCAGATGATAGCATCTCCAGAAAAGGCTTCAGATTAGCTTACTTCGCTGGTATGTTTGAAAGGATACCTAGTACAGTTTTATGGTTTAATTTTTTGTTTCCTGTTTCAAGAACTACTTCCTTGTAGCAGGGCACAGTATATGTATTTCCTGTAATCAATTCAAAGCTTATTGAAATCAGGGAAAATAAACATTGTGTAAAGTTTTTTTTATCCCATGCACAGCTTGAATATTCGAAGAGGGAATTGGTGATTACAGTAATAAGCAGAATGAATGATTTTGGGAACAAAAGCATTCACTATTAATACCGGGCAACTGGCAGGTTTTTTGACAAGTATTTGACAAGTGCTAAATTCTAAAGAGAGAATATTTTAATAATTTATTTTTTCTTTTTTTTTTTTTTCCTTTCAGGAAAATCTGATGAACCAAAATGTGATTGTGACCAGTTTCATTGTGCTAATGGGAAGTGTATTCCAGAAAGTTGGAAATGTAATAATATGAATGAATGTGGAGACAACTCGGATGAAGAAATCTGTGCCAAAACCAGTCCTCCGACAACTTCTTCCTTCCAACCCTGTGCTTCCGATCAGTTTCAGTGTCTTTCTCGCTTCACCAAGCTTTACACTTGCCTCCCAGAATCTTTAAAATGTGACGGTAACATCGATTGTCTTGACCTAGGAGATGAAATAGACTGTGACGTGCCAACATGTGGGCAGTGGTTAAAATACTTTTATGGTACTTTCAGTTCTCCCAACTATCCTGACTTCTATCCACCTGGAAGCAACTGCACCTGGCTGATAGACACTGGTGATCATCGCAAAGTAATTTTGCGATTCACTGATTTTAAACTTGATGGTACAGGTTATGGAGACTATGTCAAAATATATGATGGGTTGGAGGAGAATCCACGGAGGCTGTTGCGTGTGCTAACAGCGTTTGACTCTCATGCTCCCCTCACAGTTGTTTCATCCTCAGGACAGATACGAGTGCATTTTTGTGCTGACAAAGTGAATGCTGCAAGAGGATTCAATGCCACCTACCAAGTAGATGGCTTCTGTTTGCCCTGGGAAATACCGTGCGGTGGAAATTGGGGTTGCTACACAGAGCAGCAACGCTGCGATGGCTACTGGCACTGTCCAAATGGAAGGGATGAAACCAACTGCACCATGTGCCAGAGAGATGAGTTTCCCTGCTCTCGAAATGGTGTTTGCTACCCTCGTTCAGATCGCTGCAACTACCAGAATCATTGCCCTAACGGTTCCGATGAAAAAAATTGTTTCTTCTGTCAGCCAGGAAATTTTCATTGTAAAAATAACCGCTGTGTGTTTGAGAGCTGGGTTTGTGATTCTCAAGATGACTGTGGCGATGGCAGCGATGAAGAAAATTGTCCAGTCATTGTGCCTACTAGAGTGATAACTGCAGCTGTCATTGGGAGTCTCATTTGCGGATTGCTGCTTGTCATTGCACTGGGATGTACGTGTAAATTGTACTCACTCAGGATGTTTGAGCGAAGGTAAGCAGAACAGATGGCCTCGAGAAGTTAAGATATTAAAATATTTTAATATCTTTTATTGTCATACTTGAAACATTTTTATTGACATACAGTTATTGTTGCATGTGATTCCTAAAGACATTGTTCCTTCTTCTTCTTCATTGACAGTAAAAAGAGGTTACTTAATCATAGAATATCTCAAGTTGGAAAGGACCCACAAGGATCATTGAGTCCAACTCCCTGCTCCTCGCAAGACTACTTAAAACTAAACCACATGGCTAAGAGCATTGTCCAAATGCTCCTTGAACTCTGACAGCCTTGGTGCTCTGACCACTTCCCTGGGGAGCCTGGTCCAGTGACTGGCCACCCTCTCACTGAAGAAAAGGGGCACAGAAGTATTCCAATCACTTAACTAAACTTAAACTTAAACTTAACTTAAGCTTTCAGATGATGTTAGCAAAAAGAAAGTGTGGAAAGGCTGCATTTTTGTAATTAAATATCACCATTCTGTATTTAACAGCATGTTTTTTCTATTGTAGATTATCTCATACTGGGATTACACGTTCTTGAATTTTTATAAAGTAATATAAACGTCTCTGATGGTGCCTTTTATATTTAGCCCGTGGGGTTTTTTGGTTTTGGGTTTTTTTAGGAGTTTATTGTTGCGTTGGTTCTTGTTTTAGCTGGATGGACCCTTAGGAATGACTGCAAAGACTTACTGTATATTCTTTGTCAATTAAATTTCAATTAAATTAGTAAAAATTCATTTTCTGAAATTCATTATTTCAGGTTATAATAATCTGATATAGTTTTAAATACATATATATCTATACACACCATAGTCTAAAGTATAATGAAATTTCTTCTCTCTTTGAAAGATCATTTGAAACTCACTTGTCAAGGGTTGAAGCTGAACTGTTAAGAAGGGAAGCTCCTCCATCCTATGGACAGTTAATTGCCCAGGGTTTGATTCCACCAGTTGAAGATTTTCCTGTTTGTTCACCAAATCAGGTAAGATTCCAAAATAGCAGGGCAGACCACATAAATTTTAAGGAGACCGAAATAAGGATATTTTAACTCTGCCTTTTTTTGTTCTGTAGCATTTCCTTGTCTTCTTTCCAGGCTGATACTCTTGCACTAAGGATTAGCCATTGGACAAAACCATGACAGAGTAGCACCGCACAGCTTTATCTGCAGGCTTTTTGTTTTCTTGTTAATGAATGCCGGTAATGGATGCTATAGAATCCCTCTCGCATGAAAAGCAATAGATTGGTAGATCTAGGTGTATGTTCTGTGTTGGTGTTGTGTCAGTTAAGATTGCAAACTAGCACTTGGAAACTTGGGAAAGAAGAATTGAGACTTCTACTGCTAAATGGTCGTTCCTATCCACTGTGCAGATGTGTTGAGGTGTGATTATGCCCTCTGTGCTTAGGAGAGATGATGGCAAAGGCAAGGCTGTAGTAGCATCTGAAATTAACACGAATGAGTAACAGAGTAACAGCTGGTAAATGGCAGTTGATAGTGTCTAGCCATCTTGATTCTCAGATGGATCATTAGTACAGTTCTTGGTTGATAAATGAATTTCTATCAACAGCTTTTTAATTAAAAAAAAATTGCTTTCAGTTATAATGCTCTTTTGTGAAATAGAAGAAAAGTCTCAATCTAAGAATCCTGCTGTGGTGCTGTATTAGAGTTGGCATGAACTTGTGTTATGTGTTGCAGTTAATCCAGCAAAGTTTACTGTTAGCTAATATAGCTGAGCACGTGAGGAAAATAGTTACAAGACCATAAGAAGGGGAACTGGTTTTTTTTAATTTCTTTTGAACAGCACTGATTTCGTCAAAGCTAGTGTACCTTAGATTTCCATTATTCTCTCGCACGTACACAAGCAGCAGCTGTGATCCATCACAAAGGATTTTGCAGAGCAAAAGAGGAAAATAAGTTCCAATTTGCATGAGAGACTCTGAAAACATCAGAAAAAAGACATGAAGATCTTTCAGTAGCTAAATTAACACTAAACTTATTAATGAGCTTATTAATGTGTGCCTGTAATGAACACTGCAGAATCCCTCATTCTTGTTGGATGGGTTATCATGGTTATCTCCAGGTACTGGAGTTTTAAAAAAAATGTGCCATTACTGAATTTTTTTTTTCTCTTTAGTTTGACTTAAAATGAATTAAATACTCTTGCTTTTGATGTATTTTGAATTATTTTTCAAAACTAAAATATGATGGAATTTGAAAGACTTACTGAAGGTGGCAATCTTCCGTAGTGGCACGTAACAAAATGTAGTTGCTTCATAGTCCTTCTGTGTAACCATGATTTCACCCTCCATAAAAGTACTTACGCATGTACAGTAGTTTTGAACATTGAAAATCCCTTTACGAGGACCTTGAAAATTTAGGTAGCTATACTGGGAAATTAACTAGCATAAAAATAAGGAGAAGTAGGGAGCAGGCCGTCACCTTCAAAAATAATGAAAAAGTCCTTCTGGACTATTGATGCTTCCATGATAAAAATTCTCACTCTAATAAATGAAGTTGCATTGTTTAAAAACAAATTGTTTTCCAGAGGAGAGAACATCAGAGCAAAAGCTCAAGAGGCATTGTAGATGGAATTCTATAAATTATAAAGCTCAAATTAAATTTTTAACATAGTTGAGTGTTGGGGGGCAGGACGTGTTCAGCTTGCTTTGTTTTGAGCGATACGTACATTTTAAGGTTGCAAATCTCTGTAGACCTGAAGATACCTGATGGAGGTTTGCTAGAACTGAGTAGTCTCCAGCTGGAGGAATCTTGGTTATTGTGATCTGTATGCGGTGCTTTCTGACTCAGACTGATCCGTGCCTTCAGCGCTGGATTTTCAAGGATGGGTAGCAGTCTCTCAAGTAGCTTTTGAAACTAAGGCTCCGGAACATATGTATTCATAGGCTTGAATTCAAACATCATTCTGTGAACTGTTGGAAAGGAAGAGGCAGGTTGTTTGGATGCTGTGCTGTGTATGCCCTGTGGCATCTGAAGGGTTGTGGGAGGGAGCTGAAGGTGACAGCATGAGAACACTGAAGTTCAGTGTTTGTAAACAAATCTATGCATATGTTTCAAGTGTTTAATTGGGAAAAGAAAAAGGCTATTCTGAAGAATATTCTATATTTTTGCCATAATCTTCATTAAAAGATGCGAATTATGGACTTTATCCTGTAATTAAACACATCAGTGACTATTTTCAGAATTGTGGACATCTGGCAGATCCTCTAATATTTGAGAATTGAGCTACTCAGCTGAGGCATTATTTTCTGTACGTTTGAGTCAAAGTTGCTCATAGGTTTGTGTTACATTACGGTTTAAAAGTTATACAAGGTTTTAAGCAGAAGAATTCAGGCATGCATTGTTCTATAGCTGAATCACTAGAAAGTGTGTGCTGAATTTGGGAAATGCATGGTTTAGAACATAAGATAATTTTAATTAAACAGAAGCATTAAAGCATTTTGAAACTGGAATTAACTGATTATGCCAGAATGGGGAAAAAATCAAACTACAAGCCTCTGCTAGAGAGGATATTTAATTTAGTCTCTATTCTAGGCAGCCCCATGGTAGTGGATAAGGAAAGGTCACCTCTGTTAAATCTTTCTGGAAGATTTCATTTTTAAATCTGTCTTGGTGTCAGGACCACCACCACCACGTGGTCGCAACACCGCCTCCCCCCCCCCACTCCTCTCCCGGTAAGATGGGGGCAAATAAGAAAAAGTGGAACCTCCTGAGTTGAGATAATGACAGATTTTTAATAATACCACACGAGGAAAGCAAAAGAAAGAAGAATATAACAATAAGACAGTATATAGAGTACAATGGAAACACTGATACAATGAAAATCTCACCACCACGAGCTTCACAAAAGAGACCCCTCTCCCGGCTAGCTTCCCCTTATATCCCGGGCATGACGTCAGCATGGTATCGAATATCCGGCTATGCCCAACTCCCAGCTTCTGCGAAGAATTAACCCTATCCCGACAATTAACCCTATCCCAGCTGGACCCAGGACAAAATCCTAAACTTTTTGAGGCATGTTTCTATGTACTGTACTCTAAAATCCCCAGTGACTGCTTTATCTAACAGATCTTGCATACCTGCTGTACTGGGTCTGCAGCGGGTCTGGGGACGTCCTTTTCTGTAGTCAGTGCTCCATATCTAAGTTATAGCACCTTGGTTTTCACTTTGCCTTTATTTAAGAAGTCCTTGATTTGGGCAGAAACGTACCTTATATACTTCATTGCTCTTTTATTCCCCTTCCATATGTATTTCCACTTAATTTTAATTTTTAATTTAATGATGTTTTTAATTTTTTAATGTTTTTTTCCTTGAGATAATCCAGACTTCTTTTATGTCTGCTTTGTTTTTAACATAGCCTATTCCTATGTACCCCAGATCCTTAATATTAAAGATGCAACATTTTTTAATATTTAAGACTCTACTTTGAATTTTGTGGTTATATGTTGTTTTGCTCAATAGTTGTTCTTCTTTTGTTAGAACAGTGCCAACATACTGTCAACACTTGATTGTTCCTTGTCTTCTTATTTAGGCTTCAGTTCTGGAAAACCTGAGACTGGCAGTACGATCTCAGTTGGGATTTACCTCCATCAGACTTCCTATTGCTGGCAGATCAAGTAACATTTGGAATCGAATTTTTAATTTTGCAAGGTCTCGTCATTCTGGATCGTTGGCATTGGTCTCAGCAGATGGAGATGATGTTGCTAGCCAAAGTACTAGTAGAGAAGCTGAAAGAAATAATCCTCACAGAAGTCTCTTTTCAGTGGAATCTGATGATACAGACACAGAAAATGAAAGAAGAGACACAGCAGGAGCAGTTGGTGGTGTTGCTGCCGCCTTGCCTCAGAAGGTCCCGCCTGCCACAGCAATAGAAGCACCGGTCGGAGCGTGTGGGAGCTCCTCTGCTCAGAGCGGTGGCAGCGGTAACGCGGAGAGTGGAAGAGAAGCGACAAGCGTAGAGCCCCCGAGCACAAGTCCCGCACGTCACCAGCTCAGTAGCGCGCTAAGTCGCGTGACGCAAGGCTTACGCTGGGTCCGCTTTACTTTAGGGAGATCAAGCTCAGTGAATCAGAACCAAAGTCCTTTGAGACAGCTCGATAATGGGGTAAGTGGAAGAGAAGAGGATGATGATGTTGAAATGTTAATTCCAGTCTCTGATGTAGCATCAGACTTTGACATAAATGACTGTTCAAGACCTCTACTTGATCTCAGCTCAGATCAAGGACCAGGGCTTAGGCAGCCTTACAGTGCAACACATCACGGTGTGAGGTCATGCAGTCGAGATGGCCCCTGTGAGAGCTGTGGCATCGTGCACACTGCCCAGATACCTGACACTTGCTTAGGAGCAACCGTGAAAAATGAAACTAGTGACGATGAGGCATTATTACTCTGCTAGGTACGGATTGTTTAGGAAAGATTGTGTACAAGTTGGAGCAATATCTGTCATTGTTTTGTACTTCACAGTTAAAAATAGTTTTTAGTTTTAAAAAATCCAGGACGACATTATGTTAAAACTATTTTAGCCTGTGTGGTTGATTAAACATTTCTTATACTGGATGAGGTTATGGAACTATTAGAGTGAACGTCTGAATGGCTCTGAGTACACGAGGTGTGTATCCAGTATCATCTGATCGCTCTTTAAACTGAAGCTATCCCTGGTAGTTTGAAATTTAGTTTATCCTGGTACTGTAGTTCAAACCAGAAACATGGCTGCTCAAGACTGATTTGGCTGCCTGTGTAACCCCATATTAACAGGTGAATTTGTACAGAATTATTTTCCTGTAGGAATTGACTCTGTTGTATTATTGCCAACATACTTGTAACTTAATATACTAAATACTGGTAAGGATTGTTCATGTAAAATATGTACTTTTCTTTGAGTTTATACAACACTTTGTCTAAATATTCTTCAATTTCATCATAATGTGAATTTATTTAAAGGGAGGAGAAACTTTCTCCAGGAGCATTCTTTTTGTTTCAGAAGTACAAAATGCAATGATTTGTGAAATTTAGATCTCGTAGATAAACTGATTGCAAAAGCTTTTGTAGCACTGACTTTCCTAAACTGCAGTCTACTATGGTACAGCCAAATAGTACGTAAAATCCCCAGTCATTAGTCTTTTTGATTTGAAGTAAAAAAGGGCCGAAGATATTACAATGTATGTTAGTTCTTTAAATATCCAATATGTACAAATACACTACAGACTAAGTTCCAACTGGTAGTAGATCTTTCCCGAAGACTGTAGGGTGTAAAGCTTGTTTGGACTCAAGGGATTTGCACTAAAATCATATTAAGGTCTCTAACGAGCTTAGTGCACAAGCACTATCACTTTAAGTACTATTATTGTCTAATATTGCAATGGCTATATATTTCCATGGCTCTTTTCTTGGGGTGTTGCATTTTTGTTGCAATTGAATTTGCTTTACTAATTCCCTATTTATTCGTTATATTTAAAAACTGGTTTACTTGGTTGCAGACTGGTTGTTTAAAACAACAACAAAAAAAAAGAAATCCCTTTTTAGTGTAATTTTTTATAATATTACATGTTGGAGCAAAACAGATCAGTGGAAAAAAGCTCATAACTTCCAATTTTGTGATAAGCAGGTTAATATATGGCTACTAGTGTGACAAGAAGAATCTACACCTTTTAAAAACAAAAATGTCAACTACTGTTTTATTTATTCTTTGCCAGTCTGGTTTTAGTAGGCTTAAAGATCCAGTATGAAATGTATTTGTGTGTGATTGTATGCTATTTATTAAATTTTAAATACTTTGTTGAATGTCATTTTAACGCATGTTTAAAGTCTTGTGCATTTCTGTCGTGTTATGCTGTCGGGCAGAACTGACTAAAATGTTTTAATATGTATCAAAATTAAATTGAATTTTTGTTATGTTTTTGAGGTACTTTTAAAGATAAATCCAAGGTCTGTCTGGCTTTTTATTTTATTTTTTTTAAAATCCTCATCTCTGAAGTACAAATCACATGCACAAGAAACCAATAATGGAATGGATTCCAAAATGTATATATCTTCTCCCTCTTCTCTTCATTCACAGACACTGGGATGAGAAAAAACAAATGATTTTACCATCTGGTTGAGTTTATTCATGAGAGTTAGCAGGTAAATTGTGAGTTCAGGAGACGGTCATGTAGATTTGTGCTTTTGAGGAACCTTATGTGCAATACAGTTGTAAAAGATTTTATTATAACGACCCATGCGGTTTCAAGTTTCAGAACGGATCACATCACACTCGTACCAGATCAGGTACAGATTGGCCCATAATTACACATACTCGAGTAAAAGTCATCAATGGCCATTTTTATTCACATTGAATAATATCGAAATCTGTGGGTAACCTTTAGTCTGATTTCAGTGGCATTGCTTATAGAGCAGGCAACTTTGCAATATGAACACGGTAACACACCCTGAAGCATATGTGAACAATATGTCCTGGTATAAAATACTGGGTTTTTAAACCTTCCTAATTAATTAATTGTCATTCGAAAGTGGTTATGGCAATGTTTGTCTCCGAGGCAGATAGATTTTGAAGAAAGAGTCTTCACAGAATACCTTCGGTGTTAAAAACACGATGATCTAAATTTGTTCCATTAGATGCCCCAAATAGCATGTACCTATGAACTCCATATCGCAGATGTAAAAGCAACACAACGTTTAATTTGTTTTAAAGGAGAAATGCTACACATTTAACTGAGAAGTTGGATTTGATTGCAAATTTGGAAAATTGTAAATAAAATTCATATTTGTATGAGGCTAATTTGTTGCAGTGATTTTTTTTCTTAGTGAATTTAAAGGGAGTAATCCAGGTTTTCTTTTGATTAATATTGATTGGGTTTACCTTTTTTTTTGCTGTTGTTGTTTGGGTTTGCGGGGGAGGGCGCTGGGTTGGCTTCGTTTTCTGAGACTTCCGTTGAATCATGTTACTTCATTTCTTCTTTTGTAGCTGCTCAAATTACTGTTTTATTGAAGTGATTCCTGGTTTAGCTGTGCTACAATGCTAGAGCATTTTGAAGAAAGTCAGAAACATTCACTGTGGAATTATCTTATTTTCTGTAATAAATCACTTTCATCTTCAATCTTTGAAGAATGTGAAGTTACTGTGAGGTGATTTTTCTACTCGGGTAAAGCTTTCTAAGCATGGCAGGAGTTTGCCATTGTTCCTTTTCACATATCACGCTTTTCTCGTCATTTGATTTGCACTGAAACGTTAAGGGGGCTGACGGAGCCTCCCGTGGTACAAGGGCTTGTGTTGTTTCCAAAGTCAAGTCTATTTTCAGTACAAGTTCAGCAAGTATTGCTGATAACTCCTCTTTTAAAACAGGTTCCCAGAGAGGATGCTGGAATTAGTTCCAGTATCTCAAGTTCCTATCCAAATCAAGAACTTGTGGCAAAGCTTGGATTCAGTCTAGGGAAATCACAGTTCAAGTTTGGGATGCACATCCTTTTCCAGTGAGTCTTTACATTAAATACTGCAGATCAAAGTTAATCACTGCTTTTCCTTTCGGGATGAGGTTTTGCTTCCTTTTTTAAAAGTGAGTGTTTACAGACCTGTTTCATTCTCCTGCAGCCGTTCGACTGCCGCAGTTGTCCTGAAGAAGTACCTACCGCACATTTCCCGTAAATTTTGGTTTAGGTCCACAGCTTTCATCTCCCTGTAGTTCTGATGAGGCTTTTTGTAGGGTGTGTTCTCTTGGTTTGTGGGGGTTTTTTGGCTGTATCTCTTTTCATCCTCACCTGTGAGTTTCTGAAAATAAGGAGTTGTAGTTGATATCCTGGAGGAGTTGGGTTCCCAATTCAGCTGCCCAACATGGGTTATGTTCTGAAAGGGCAAAGGAGAAGTCTGTCCTGTCCCTTTGCCGAGTCACTGAAAGCGCAAAGAGGTAAGCAGATGGATAGTTAATCCCTTCTATCCTCTTTTGGGATTTAACTACTGTAGCTAGCTTTCCCTCATCAAAGTAAACTAAAGTCCATCATGATTGGACTTGACACTGAGAGTTTCATAGCACACCATTCCTTTCATGTCAATATATTTGTCCAGTTGAGGCTTCCATTCACATCCAGGGGTTTATCTGGTGAAGAGTAACTGGAGGGGAGAGAAGGTAGGTTTCACTGGATTTAAGTGTGATTGAACAATTCAGATAGACAAGACTTCCTCCACCATTGATGGAGGAAATAGGAGAAGTAGCTCTATAAACAATCCAGGTTACTGATTCCTAATTGCACTTTGAAAATTTGGGGAAAGCCAGCATTAACAAAACGTAGCTATCTTTGTGAATGTCCAGGCACAAATTAACGTTTGTAATATTTCCCCCCACCACCACCACTGGAATCTACCAGAAGAGTTTAGCTTTCAGTATTAGTTCCTCCTGTGACCAATTTACTTCATATTATCAAAGCCCCAAAGCTACAATCTGAAGTACTTCACTTGCATGCAGTTTGAAACATTATTCCACGTTACAGTCACCTTGTATGCTGCTTGCGCAGGAAGGAAAGGGATGGAACACAGGAGGCAAAAAAATTAAAAGATGAGTCACTGTATTCTGCATTTGAATGATGGGAGAGTTGTAATAAAATGGACTAGAAACTCAAAAGGAATATAATTCTCGTCTGTTAACATTGTGCAAAGAGATATTGGGGTTTGGTTTTTTGTCTCTAAAACTATGCCAACAGAAATGCAGAAATATTTTTTAGCTGCTTGGAGGGTGTAGAAAATTGAGCAAGAATTGTTGGTAAAATGTATTGGTTTGAACCTATGGCCAGTTAAGAACGCCCTTTGACAGCCACAGAGGAAGTGGTTCTGGAGCATCAGACGAGAAACAAAGGCAGGAGTGATATACAGGATAACGAGGATAACTCATTTCTGCAGTGGTATGGCAAGGAACGGAGGTGTTGAGTTTGGCTTTCTCTTGCCTGGTTATGTTGTGCAGCAGTTATCATTCTGACTTCACGGTCCTTGAAAAGAGAGATGTTGAGTTTGAGAATCAGCCAAAAATAATAAATAATGTTTTGCGGTGTCTTTTCGAGATAATGCATTAGTAAAATAACTGTTTCCAAAGGAAGCTAATCTCTGTGCTTGTGTGGTTATGTTTCTGGGGGTCTGGAAAAATTCCCCCTACGAACTGTCTTTCTTTGACTGAGATTATCCAGCAGGAAGCAACTGACACATCTGATGAGTCTCTTCCCCAGAACATCCGGAGACCTAGAATTTCGATGCCTAAGCTGAACTGCCTTTGTGGTCTCATGGATTTTTAGAAGGTGGCTATTCACTGGATCCTTAGTAAGCCACTATGGGAAGTGGACAGTGAAAAGAGCATAGATGCTGCTCTGCTGGGTTTTCCTGGTCTTTCTTTCCTCTTCTTTGATTGTGCTGTCTGTGATCCATCATTTGTGTTGACTAAGTTCAAGGAGCAAGAAGCACTTAGTCTTATGATAATGAGGCAGAACAGTCACTACTTGTTGTTGCTTGAAAAAATTAGGATGGTCTTTAGCACATGGAACAGTTTTGGCTGCCCTCCTTCGTGGGGTCCAAGGCTGGATGGTGATGGGCTGCAGCATCGTTTCCCATATATTGGGGAAAGACTGGTGTGAGGAGCTTGGATGTGGCCCAGTACTTACACTAAGGAGAACATATTTCTAGTTGTACAGATGACATGGAACTCCAGGAACCTACTTTCATAACCTTTTTTTCGTCTTGCTTTACTATAGAGAACCAATACGATGTACTTGCTAGTTTTCTTTCTGAATGTGGGAAAAGAAAAGCATTCATTTATTGTTTATTTGTCTGTCCAAAAGCCTATTTGTCTGCATCTCCTGCATTTTAAGATACACTCTGCTTCACCGACTTTTATTTGAAGCTTGATGTCAGTCTTTGGGTTAAGAAAAAGCTGAAGACTGAGTGATGGGTGAGAGGAAGGGCTTTTCAGAGACAGGATATGGTAAGAAGGATGTGAAAATGGAAGCAAAGGGAGAAGAAGAGTAATATGGGATAATCACAGCAAAAGATAGAAGTTAATAACATTTTATGCTGGGAAGTGGCAGTTAAAGCTTCTAGGGGGAGGTAGGTGAGCATGTGGGTCTCAGAAGATTTCAAACTGATTGTGTCTTCATTAGAATGACTTTTAGGAGATGTTCTCAAGGTCTTTGGAATGTTCCAAACTTCAGTCATCCATTTCTTGCAAACCTATTTGTTAATTTGCTGCATTATTTTCTTTTGGTAAATAATCGATGTGGATTGGGTTTTCTCCAGGGTTCTTCATCTTAAATCAGTTAAGTTAACCACTAGGTTACTGAAGAATCTGTTTGATCATGTTTCTGTGATAGCTACACTAAACAAGATATTCCAGTGTTTAGATTTCCAGGATTGTTTGCTTTGCTGCAGACCATATAAGCATTAGCATAAGATTCAAGTTCAGGGTTGCACTTGATGACTTTCTGCAATGTCTCAAATCACTGCACTACTATGTAATATTTTGCGATGAGTAAGTATTTCTTAACAGGAGAATTCACTGCACAGTTGTGGTTTAAGCCCAGCCAGCTGCTAAGCATCACACAGCTGCTCGCCCGCTCCTCCCCAGCAGGGTGGGGGAGAGAACAGAAAGGGTGCAAAAATGCAAAAACATGTGGGTTTGAGATAAAGACAGGTTAATAGGTAAAGCGAAAGCCACACACACAAGCAAAGCAAAATGAGGAATTCATTCACTGCTTCCCATGGGCAGGCAGGTGTTCAGCCATCCCCAGGACAGCAGGGGCTCCATCACGTGTAACAGTTGGGAAGACAAACACAGTCACTCACCATCACGTCCTCCCCGTTCCTTCTTCCCCTAGCTTTATATGCCGAGCGTGACATCTCATGGTGTGGGATACCCCTTTGGTCAGTTGGGGTGAGCTGTCCTGGCTGTCTTGTGCACCTGCAGCCTCCTCGCTGTGGGGTGAGGAGCAGGAACAGCCTCGGTGCTGTGTAACTAAAACATTCACGTGTTATCAGCCCTGTTTTCAGCACAGCACAGCACCATCCTCCCAGCCCAAACCAGTACAACGGTGCAAAGTCAGCTGCTGATTACAGAGCAAAGACTTGTTTTAAATGATGCAAAGAGAAGGATTAAAAGAGTAAAATGTTTTGTGGGTGAACGAAGGTCATAAAGCCAGTTAGGAGCCAGAGGCATTGTTGCAGCAGCAACACTTCTCCAGTGACCATTACGAACGTGGGCCCAGTTGTCTTCCCGCAGTATGACACGGGTTATTCCTGTCCCGCCGGTGGTATTTCAGGCCATTCTTCCCAGGGACAGCCACGCTGTGAAATGTCAAATATTTACCAAATGTACATAAATGCAGCCGATGTGATTTTATCTTCCTGGTCCAAATGTGACCTTTCTGTCGCTGTGTGCTGTGAAGACTCCTGATGGGTCTCGCTGCACAAAGGGGAGGCACGAGCGGGATGAGCCGGTGCTGGTGCTGCCCTCCTGCCCGCGGGGGAGAAGGAACCAACGTGACACACAGATGGGCAGGTGAGCATTGTCCAGATCTGCTGTCATCTGTCTTTCTGGCCCTCTCATGGCCCGCAGAGAGAACATCCTGTCAGCCCAAGGCACCACTGCTGAGGGGATGAAGCTGCTGCTGCAGATCCAGGGACACGAAGCGGGGAAAGCCCCGAGAGCAGGAGCCT
>NW_010101709.1:0-19273 GCF_000699245.1 Pterocles gutturalis
TCCTCGGGCACCTCCCCCGTTTCCCACGTTTGATCTGGATTAAGTCAAAGTCAGGTCCCTCAGCAAGCCTGGGTCTGTCTTTCCTCCCCCTTGCTTGGACACCAGTCACTGGCTTCCAGTTCTTCTCTGTTCGTGGAGCTCTTGGATCCTAAACCTGTGTCTAGACCTTGCCCAGTCTTCGCTAGACACCCATCAGCTGTGGTGTCTTGTCCCCAGGCACATGGGTGGTGCCCTCAGCCAGGACACTGGCATCTTACCTGCAGTGATACTGAATCTTTAGTCTACTGCCGTGTCTGTAACCCTTGGAAAGCGCAACTGCAACGACTAGCGTCCTACCTGGGGCCATTTCCTGCTTGGCTTCCTTCCGTGCCCCCCACATTAACTCACGCCTCCACGTTTCAGGCCAGCAGCTCTCTTGCATCATCCCCGATATTCCACACATGTGAAGAGCAAACTCAGAGTCACTGACTCGCACAAATAGGACTGTGAGGGATCCTAGAGGCCACCTCACCCATTCTCTGCTCGCAGGCAGGAGCAGTCCCACCTCTCTGTCACCTTGCTGTCCTCTTCAAATCATCCCTTAAGGCTCCATGACTTAAAACATTGGACAAAATTGAGCACCAGAGCGCAGAGCTCACTGCCTGCTGCTCCACGGGAGGTGGGCTGCTTGCGCTTTCCTGGCTGCCTGGCTGGATCTGTGTCATGGTTTAACTCCAGCCAGCAATAAACCCCACACAGCCTGTTGCTCACTCCTGCCCGGTGGGATGGAGGAGCAAAGCAGGAGGATAAAAGTAAGAAAACTCATGGGTTGAAATAAAAATGGTTTAGCAAGTAAAGCAAAAGCTGAACACACAAGCAAAGGAGAACAAAGAATTAATTCACTGCTTCCCACGGGCAGGCAGGTGTTCAGCCATCCCCAGGAAAGCCGGGCTCCATCACACGTGACGGTTACTTGGGAAGACAAACGCCATCACTCCCAAGTTTCCCCCCTTCCTTCTTCTTCCCCCAGCTTTACATGCTGAGCATGGTGTCATATGGCATGGAGTATCCCTTTAGTCGGTTGGGGTCAGCTGTCCCAGCTCTGTCCCCTCCCAACTCCTTGTGCCACCCCCAGCCTGCTCACTGGTGTGGGGAGAAGCAGAAAAGGCCTCGACTGTGTGTGAGCACTGCTCAGCAGTGACTGAAACATCCCTGTGTTATCAATGGTGTTTCCAGCACAAATCCAAAACAGCCCCATAGTGGCAACTGTGAAGAAAATTAACTCTATCCCGGCCAAAACCAGTACAATCAGCCAGTCCCCCAGCCTTTCACTGCTTTGACGACTCTTTGGGCTGAATTTATCTTTTTGCTCCGTTTGTATGCAACCTTGAACTGGGGAGGCCTGGATCATGAAAGCAGCATGTCAGAACTATAAAAATACCAACAGCAAACCATTTCATAATAGAAAGAGTTCCTTTAAGCCCTCTTAGATTTGGCATCTCTCAGCCTCCCACCCACATAAGCAAGGATAATGTGAAGTTTTACTTCTAAGCTTAGCTGTATCGCTGTGATTTGTCAAGCCTTCAGTGACTGATGTATGGTTTGCCAGGAGCCCAGGAGAGCAAATTGAGGGCCTTTGCGCTGTGGCATTCCTTGAGCAATCTGTCGCTGCCCCTCCTTATGAGAGATGGAAACTGGCTGAGACGTGCTTGAAATTATGCTGCAACCCCAAAGCTTGAAATTTAGGGCTCGCAGCCGGCCTGTGTTTCTAGGAGGATCAGAGAAGAGGCCTTTTACTGCTGACCTCTGCATCTAGCAGTAAAAAATAATTTTTTTTCTCAGTCTAGAGAAACAATGAATGGCTTATAGATGTGTGCATGTCCTTTTTTCATCAGCCAGGTCTGGTGCTGTTTCCCAGGTTTGTCAGGCAGCACAGCAGGCAGGAGATTTCCTCCTGCCCATTTTTTTTTGTGGGGGGAACCTTTTTCCCAGCTGAGCATCTGCAATAACCAGGCGCCACATCCTGGCTTCTGCCAGCCTCAGTGACACTCATGAGATGCATACACGTTGTCCTACAAAGACTGCAGGACAGCAATGCAAATTACTTCACCAACTGTGCTTTCAAGAGAGGTCCTTTTTTCTGGCTCAGCTATCAGCGGCCAGAGAAGGCACCCAAACCAATCTGAGGAGAGCTATGTTTTATTAAATATTGTCACTGTTTCTGTACTGTTCGTATCTGAACCTGTCTTATGTGAGTGTGCATGTCTCAAATTAACAGCACAGGCCACCAAAAATGTCACCTATAGATTAATTTGTCTCAATCCAGGCTTCTGGAAAAATGAATGAAAATGGTCAATAGATGTCCCATGTCCTCCCCATGAATGTACATGGCCCCTGTAGCATCCTCGCTGGGAACAGCTCCCATCCCCAAGGGACTCGGTCAGTGGTAGAGCCGGGAAATGCAAAGGTGGGCAACTGCCATGGGGCCCTGGGCAAGCGATGCTCAGGAACTGGGTCACGCAGGTGGGGAAAAGTGGGCGAAAGGGCTGAGAGTTGCTGACGAGGGTCACCTTATTTCTTGCTGGTGGCACAGCTCATGCCAGTCGCACCACCCCATCACCTCAGGACTGACAGAATCAGCCCTTTTTCAGTCTGAGAGCAAGTGACTGTGTTTCAGGAGCAGCTCTGGTGTCTTAATTGCTTGTCCTACTTTAGAGATTGTAGGATGGCACAAAGCAGCCCAGAGGAAACAGGGTCCAGGCTGGGGCGGTGTCTGGGCTGTCCTGATTTACACGAAAGACTATCTTCAAACACTGGGTGGAAAAGGCAGCTTGAAGCTTCCAAATCTCCCTACCTCTCTTTCAGCCAGACCCCCTGTGCTGCTGCCAGCAGATGCAGCAGCCTGGTCTACAGTTACCTATAAGTTTTATTTGTTTTAAAACCCCAACAGTTTCTTAACAAAGCACAATTTCATTCAGCACAGATGTGCAGCCGCCTCTGGGCTGATGGATGTACAGGGCTGTATGAGAACACAACAAACCTGTGGGACAGGCAGAAAATCCAGAATAAACCCCCCTGACTTCATGTGACAGCTCCAGGGAATCCTCCATGTGAATAAAGGGCTGAGCGCATCCTCACCCGAGATGAGGGATCAGGTCGCTGCCTGCTGCTGGGTGAGCAGAGAGGAGGAGGGAGGGTCCCACCTGCTCCCCAGCCCTGCTCCCGCTGACTCCTTCCCAGGGCCCATGGAGCTCGGCTCCTTTACAAACAATGGGATTTTACATGGTTACAGCACAAGGAAACATCACCTCGTTTTAAAGGTGACTCTTTTAGTTCTGTTCTGCTGCTTATGCTGAATGCAACTTTTAAATGTCTTATAACACACATGACAAGTAGTCTTGTATCACTGTTTTCTACTTAACAAGTTAATAACGTGCCAACCCAAATCCTTCAGCTCCTAACGTCACCGGTGGGACTCATTAACTGACGTGAACACATATTTAAGGGAATACTAATATTCACAATGTACATTTTATATTCACGTTGTCATTCTTGAAACCACAGCTCAGTTCATGTATTCTGTTGAAACATTTGTTTGCAGAGGATTTTTCTCTCTCTTTTCCTCTAAACACATATACTATCACTGGGGTATCATTCTGGTGAATTATATTAATGACAGCTTGTCATCATGGAAAGCTATTCCTAGCTGTCAATTAAAGGGTGTTTTGAAAGAAAGCAGCTTATTCAACCCCGGTGGGAGCAAGTGTGTCTCATTGTTTGACAGTGACCCTCTTGATGAATTTGGGAGCAGCAGCAGCTCTGTGGGGCCAGGAGGGTTGCAGATACAGCACAGGGCTCGTGGGTGATAAGGACAGGAGATTTTAAAGGTGCTGGTGTCCTTGGCAAAGGAAAGGCAAAAGAGCATTTCAGATCATAAAAACAATCCACATGTAGGAGTACAGGCCAGGAAAGGAGTCCTAGGGATACTGAGCCATTCTCCTCTGTCTTGTAATATAATTTCCCATCCAACATCCCAGTAAATTTATTGACCTCCATCTTCAAATATGTTTGTTTACTAACCCATACTAACCCAAGTAAAAGGCTTCCTCCAGGTCTTCTCTGCCTGATGAATGGGAAACTTCCTCTAATTCCTAGATAAAACATACTCATAGCTAGTTTACACTAATTTACTCTGGCAAAATGATCCTTTGCTTTAGCTTGTGGGTTTTTTTCCTCCCCTGGTGTACTTAGAGGCAGCTCTCAGATCCCAGTCATATTTGTCATCTTTGTTTTGCTAGGCTAAGAACCATTTTATTCTCGTGTCTCCTCACCACCTTAGCTTTCCATTTCTCACACCGTCCTAGGAGATCTCCTCTGCACCTGCTCCAGTTTCAATTAAATCTTCTTGAGTACAAGTGCCCAGACTGGTACATGGTATTCCTGAGCTGGGCTCCAAGGCCTCATACAATATTTGTAACTTGACCCTATAAATATCACTAATCTAAACATGTTGTTTTCTATATTTTCCCCCTCAACAGGGTGGTCCACTCTCAGGGCTTTCTTGTTCCTTTTATTTTCCTAAGCACTCCTTGCACAGTAATAAAAATGTACAGACTCAGTGGGGATCTGTTTTAACTTCAAATGTGCTGATTCAGTTCAAAAACCATTAATTCAGCCGGAATCAGGACCATGGGGTGGAAATCCTTTTCCAGTTAAAACAGAGGTGAGAGGGACAGCCTTTGGCAGGCTAGGAAATAAAGTGCATTAGAAAAACATAGCAGGACATCAGAAAGTGGCTATTGATGGGGCTATATCAACAGAGGACCAGGGAGTCTTGGACATTTCAGATCAGAATGGGACATCTCTAGATCTGCTGGAGCCTGGATTTGGGCAGAGCTCTGGGTTTGATGCACAGGAGCATTACATTTCTCCAGCCTGTGCTTTGCTGGGTTGAACATGATGGTCCCTGCTAGAGCTCACGTTGGCTGAACACGCAAGGTGCTGTACAAGGCTTCAGAAAGCAGAAGCACACCTGGGTAGGTGGCTTGGGTAAGGAGGGAGGGTGGAAGGTGCCCAGTGAATCCAGCTTGTGCTCCTTACCCCCATTTTGTATGTGGGAAGAGCAGAAAAACTACCGATGTGTGTCAGGAAGCTGTTGGCACCAAAGCACAAGATAAAACGCGCACTCACCAGAGCATTGCCACAGGACATTTGACTGAAGGAAAACTCAGGTGGAACATCAGAAGAAATTTCCTGAGGCTACGACACATTAAATGGTGGCATCACCTCCCAAGAGGAGCAGTGGGAACCATGAAACCAGCTGCTTATAGCACTGTAAAACATCCCGTCGGTGCCAGCCCGATTCCAGTTCAAGGGAGCTGTACTGAATCATCTACCAGTCCTTTTCCAACTCTTGCTCCTAAAAATCAGGCCCAAGAAGTACAAAAAAAGAAGGACAAACAGTGATGTCGATTTGCTAAAGAAATACAACCCTTTTTACATTATTGTATGTCATAAACCCCTTGTGCTCGCACTGTGTACTTAATCTTGGTATTCCAATGCCATCCACAAAAAAATTCAGGCTTAACCCTCACAGTTTATATTGTCACTATAAATGCTGGTAAAAAAAATATTGTACAGTTGGGTGCAGTTTATTCTTTATATTTAATGGCTATAGCAATACTCCATTGCTAACTAGTAAAAAAAAATTAAAAAAAAAAAAGCTGAATGTGTTTTACAGCTATGTCGTCATGGGAAAGCTGTATTTCAAAGTGATGGCATCAATAGCAGTGAAATGGGACATTTTTAAACATTTTAAACATTTTTAATGGGACATTAAAAAAAAAACACTTCACCAAAATCTTTTTGCCAGTATTTTAACTAATAGGGTAGCAGTGTATAAAGGAAGGGTTCTGACGCCTGCACAGGCCACCCAATACTGAGCCGCTGCTCAAGTGTCTTGAACTCTAAGTGTAAATGGAAAAAACATCTAAAATTAAGCGTTTCTCCTGGAGGAACAAATTGCTGATAAAGCAAATCTTCCCATAGGACAAGCACACCTGCTGGAAGGTAAAGAGACATTTTTATGTGCGGGATTTTAACTCGAGATAAAATACTTTCACGGGCAGTCATATGGAAGACAGCTGGCCAAAAATAATAATAAAGGAATCTGTGTCCCTTGGGAAATTCTGAGGTTTCAAAAAATATGATTTTTGACCTAAGCTGGGACAAAAAGTTTAGATCTTTTATTTTCTTCATTTAATGACATATTCCCAAATAAAAAAATAGTATTTTTCTTTTCATTTTACCACTTTGACATTTCTTTTATTTTATTATTACATAATTCTAGAAGTCCAAACCATCCATTATACCACACTGTTACATTTCCTTATACCATACATTACATCGACAGGCATAATCTCCACCCTTTTTTAAGACCCCTATTAAACCATCTAAGTTTCTTCATGAAACCAAATGTCTGCAATGACAAGGATCCCTGCCGCAGGCCAGGGGGACGATGGGGTTTTGACTACTATTTTTCAAATGTGCTTTTAAGAGATAGACATAAGAGACTAGAGTAGCTGGGGAGAAGAGCCCAGCACAACCCGAACAAGCACAGGGAACATGATTGTTGAAAAAAACCTGAACTGGCTCTCAGACTGATGGCTGGCAGGAGAACAGCCTGGAACAAGCCCATTGTCACTAGTGGTTTGATTCTTGCTGTGGGCAGGGCAGCGGAACTTTGCAAAGGAAAAATTTTGTACCCAGAGGGTGCCTGGCTCCCCCTCAGCTCAGGAGACCCTGTGTTTTTGTCCAATGCTTGCACTGAAAGCAGTATAAATGTATAACACAGGAGTAAAACAATAGTGTCAGAAGGAGATGAGAAAAAAAAACATTTTGGATGATTTCTCAGCAAAAGCTCGGATAACATTTATACATCGTAGGAAATGCTTCCAGTTACTCCAATCAGAGTTTTCTGGTAGAACACTGGTCTGCTGGAAAAAAATTTGACCTGGTCTACCATGAAACCTCTTACGTTCATTATTTGTTTGGACTCAGCCATGATGTTCAGTGCTATGCAAAACTTCCTGGATCCAAAAATCCTCTAATGTGCCCTGCAGAAACTAAATAATTACCTGGCTAGCCCTCACCACTGCTGCTCCAAGTGTCCAGAGGCCAGGTCCTTAGAGTATTTCCTAAATTCCTGGCCAAATCAGACCCTTTCACCAAACTTAAGGTCTCACCTCTCTCTCCAGAAACACGCACCTCCAGAGGACAGCTAAATTTACCAGGAGGGAGGTGTGTAAGGTGTTACTCCCTGGTGTAAGGGGCTGAGAGTCAGACCCTTGCTCTCACATACCTTCTGTCTACACTGCTTTAATTTCCCCATCGTCTCCCCTTCTGTTTATTCTATTTTCTGCCTCTTTGTCTTTCCTCTCCAGTGTTTGGAGACCCTCTTTCCTTTTCCAGCCTCTCTCTTCCTCCCATCATTTCCCCCAGCTCGCACCTTCCTTCCTTTCTTTCTTCTTTCCTTCCTTCTTAGCTCTCTCCCAGGAGTTTCTGTTCTCCCTTCCCTCCTCCCTCTCTTCCACCGGGACTTCCCCTTCTGCCACCGGAGGCACTTATTCTGCCAGGGGCAGGGAGAAGAAGGACGTACCATGTCCAGACAAACCCTAGACACTGCCATCCCAGTTTCCCCTTGCCTGGGGACCCGTGGCAGCTCCTGCATCTCCTGCTGCTTTCAGTCCGCAAATGCCAGCTGTATTGCCATGTAGGGATGGGAACACGTAAGGGGTCCTGGGAGACCATGCAGAGGGGTCCGAAGGCAAGTGTCCTTTGAAACCCAAGAGAAAGAGCCTGTGTGAGTGAGTGGTGCATCGCCTGGACCTCCTCCTTTGTTACAGCCCTGAAGCAGTTGAGCTTTGAAATGTCAAAATTCCTTCACCCCCCCTCCCCCGGCAAATATTCTCACTTATGTTGGCTGCCATCAAAAAGCACAGCTGAGACCACTGAAATTCATCACACCTGTGACCCACGTTGGAGGTAAGAGCTCCTGGCCACTGAAGAGGCCGGTGTAGTAATGTGCTACCTTATCTCTAGTGACACTGACTTCAGTCTATTTAATTTTCCCTTTGATTTTAATATAGATTTATTGAAAACAACAGTTATCAAAACAAACTGCACTGGCAAATTGGTGTTCGTCTGTAGCTGTACAAGCACCTATAAAGCTGCCAGTGTATGAAATAAATGGTGCTATATGGGAGGTCAGTTATTGCAATAGAAGTTCCCCAAGGATTTGCACTGGGCAGTTTAATATTTTTCTTATTACCCTCTTTTCTTTTCTACTATTTATGCCTCTCTGTTTAAATTTAAAACACAGAGCCATCTGCCAAGACAAGCCTCTCTGATAAAATAATCCCCGGTAAACCTTTTCGTGAGTGGGCTTCCCCCAGAGTACCAGCAAATACTGATGTGTCCCATTCAAAAGGAAGGCAAATGGGAACAGGGAAGCCAAGTTTTCTTCCCAAAAGTCTTCACCACCTAGGCCAGCTCTTTTTTTTACCCTGCTTTTGAAAGGGTTTGTCCTTACATCATGCTCCTTGGAAAAAACCTACTGATTAAAACCCTGCTTCTTGCCAGATTATTTAACCTCCATTCAAATTCTGTGGCAGTATCCCACCTTACACAAATTGTACCTGGTGTCTGTGGGCTCCTCCCTGCACATGGTTCTAAAACAAAAAATAAAATCCAATCACAGTCTAAACCTGTTCATCAGAAGAGACAAAGGGGTTTTTGTACTGATCTGCACATCGGGAGAACACAAATCAAATAACATAACTGTCAAATGAGGGGATGAGGTGTTTAAATGCCTATAGAAATAGGAACTCTAATTACGGAAACATCTATAATGTAACTAATATTATTTACATTAGAGCGATGCTAATCCAGATGAGGGTTAATGTCCCTGCTCCTAAAACATTACAGTTTAAATAGACAAGAGAGAGTGAGCGGATGGAGGGGAGCATCAGCATGCTCGTTCCTGCTCGAGGATGAGAGACGGAGGCAAACTCCTCACAATAGAAGAGGATGAAAGCAAGCCAAAATGTGCAGTAATGAAGATTAGTTTAGATGAAGCCAGAGAGAGCGACTTGCTCAGCCTCATGCAGGTTGCCTGGGGGGATGGTGTAAAATGAATAGAAACCGCGGATGGCTTATATGAGTCTCTTACTCACAAAAACATTACTCAGCGGTGGGCAGTGCGTGGAGCTCACTGAGTCACAGGCAGTCTTGCACTGCACTCTGCAAACACCCAGCTCACTGGGAATGAGCTCCTGCTGCCACTTCTTGAGGCTGGGCTGGCAGGTTTTCAGACCAGGCTGGTCCACCGTTGTCTCCATGCGAGAGGCACCAGCCATTGTTGGGAGACTCCAGGGAACATGGCATCTTGCTTTGGCTGACAGAGAGAGGGTCGAGCTGACGGAGAGCAAGCAAAGCCCTCCATCCTCTGGACCTCAGGACTGATTCATTGCTCAGCCTGTCAACATGCAGATAGCCCACCCCATGCTCAGAACCGAACCTTCTGGCCTTAAAGTCTACTCTCTGGAGGACCTCACCCAGCTTCCCCAGGCCAAAAGCCGCCTCCTCTTTCTAAGTCTGTACAAACTGGGGGCAAAACATTAATGCAAGTATGTTGTCCTTTATCCACTGTGGCCTTCAGCTCTGGCAGCTGTTTCCTAGCTTACCAGAGTACTGACGAGAGGACATATCATCCTTCTGCTCTGTTCTGCTCTTTCTCAATCTCATCTCAGTACGAAAGCTGAACACGTGCAGCTACCAGTCCTTTAGAGATCACTTGAGGTCCTTCCTGTCTGGCCAAGCTATCCCAACACAAGCTGGGGTTGGATACAACCTGTTTAGACCGTATTCCATTTGATGTGAATTCCTGAAGTAGAGACAGAAAGAGCAAATATGACCTATAGATAAAGCTACTGAAGTATTGAACATAGCTCTGATCTCTTCTTAAGGGATATCAAACATTTCTCATCGCCTTCAGAAACTTGCTGTAAAAAATAAGTCCCACACACCTATAATGAGACAAAAATCTTCTGTATTTGGAGGGAAAGGATGCACACAAATTGGCACTGGACTCAGCAGATTTTCCAAGGCTCTAGTAACAGTTCAGCACGATAGGGAAAGCCAGCAGACGAGAAGCAGAGCATTAACAAGTCTGAATGACACGTGCAGCCAGATTGTCTGCTTCGCTGACAATTGATGCCATCCCCATTACTGGGAAAATATTGTAAGCATGCTTCCATAGCGCTCTGCAGCTTATTGCTACAGATAGCCAGTGTTTCTTGTCATGGCTTATGGCTTTTGTGAGCTGGTGTAAAATGGCTTGCTGTTCCTATGCCCGAGTTTACTGGTGGAGACAGCCAGAGCGTGCCTCTCCAAGCATCTTGTATGCTTTGGGATTCTGCAAAGTAGCCAGTGTATTATAAATACTGCTCTTGCACAGCTGAAGAAGCAGTCTTCCCTAGACAAGCTCTCTGTTAAGTCTTACTGTTGAGGATCAAATGCAAAACAATGCAGAGGGAGTCCCACAAACAAGATCTTCTGCAAGGCTCTCCGCAGATGCTCCTCTAAATGGGACCATTGGGGAACCCAAGGTTGGGGTATTTAAGTTAGATGATTTATTCTCACCATCTCAGAAGTGCTGGAAGAAGAGCAAGTGGGAAGGCCAGGGGGCTGGAGCCCCTGGGCAGTGGGGAGGTGCAGGTGAGCATCCCACAGGAGCCATGGGGAAGGCAGGGGAGGGCTGAAGGACCAGATCCCATCAGGCAGGGACCACAGGTTATTGTCTCAAGGAAGGCTCTGCTACAGAAACAGTTGAGAAACAGAGTGCTAGAGCACTCCCCTTGTTTCTGTTAATATTCCTTCCTCACTCTTGCTTTCCACTTCTTTTTCTTTTGCTCCTGAAGCTGCTCATAAGGAAACACAAGCAGTTTGCCTCTCCTGACAGTGGAGATGTGATACAAGCATGTGGTTTCACATCTTCACATCCCTCTTACATCCTCCACCTACAGTCAAAAGTACCCTGTAAGGAAAACAGCTGTTTTGGGTAGGCAGAGCAGGGGATGGGGGGAGAGGAAGGAACAAGAAGAATTGGAGGCTGAGGCAGAGCATCACTGTGAATCATAGCAATTTCTTCTGATCCTGTTTTATCATTGGGGGTGGGAATGTAAAAGATGCAGAACCTGTGTGAACAAGGTCAAATTAAATCACATTTCCAGGCTGGGGAAATTACTTTTGCCTGCAGCAAGAGAGGCGCACAACACGAATGAAGGAGGGGAGGTTCATGCCACCAGGCATGCTGTATCCAGCTAATGCGAGAGGGAATTTATAATTAACCCACTGAAATATATCCCTGCAGGATTTCAGTGGAGGGGGGGCACATCAATTGAACGTGTAAGAGAACGACCAACTGAGACCTGATTTCAAATCTATTGCTCCTTATGGAAGACAGCTCATCCTCATCTCAATGGATGTGCTCTTCTGTCTAATGAGATGTCGTCACTCAACAGGGTCAACTACCCACACACTCTGAAGACATAAGAGAGAGACCCTGAACATCTCCAGAACAATTTGAACCTGACTCAGCTTCAGGAACATCAATGGGAGAAAGACCCAGATGCTACAGAAGCTCAGGATTTCCTACATTATCATACAGTTTGTCACATCTATTTAACATCTCTTGGTCAAACCCTACGACTGTCTCTCACTGGCACAGCCCTAAGGGAGGGAGAACAATGCTGTGTGTAGGTGGCTTGATGGACCAATGGAAGGACGGATGGAAAGGAGTCTCCTAAAAACCAGCCTAAGAACGCATGACTAGAAGAAGTGGCCTTTCACATACTTCACATACAACAGGGAGAAATTAATACAGACTCCCATGCAGTCTCACTAGCTATGCATGATGCATTGCAGGCACTTGGGAATCAGTGTGTCTGCCTTAGCTAACTCACTGTCTCAGTGCTAACAGACAAAAGTGGGTCAGATGGGTCTTCAAGCCAGCTACTAGTCTACCCTGTTGTGTAAGGGTTTATGCCCCTTCCAAGGTTTATTGTTTTTATTTGCTGTTAAAATTCAAACTCTTCTTGCTATCTGCAGAAGAACTGAATCATTTAGTGAATTCCAGTAAACTCTGCCTTATGGATCCCTTGGGGGGTTGAGGTCCACAGGAAAACTGCAGATGCAGTGAGATGTTCCTCCAGCAACCAAGGCAGACATCTGAAGGGGTGTGAGAGGTGTGGCACCAGGACTGGATGATGGGATATGGGGCATTGGGACTGGATGGCAGAAAAAGCTAGCTAGAGAGAAAACTGGGAAAAGATAAAGAAATTTTTAGTGTATCAGTGTCTGATTTAAATAATTTGCCTGCTTTAAATAATTTACTGCTGGAGTAATGTAAGCTGGATTAAAGGAAAAGAGAAGGGCAAGAAAAGGGAATGGGAAATGCAGGTGAGATGTGATTTGTCAAAAAGACCAGTAGAAACAAGATGAGTTTCTTGGAGGAAGATGGGTAATTTCCCAGGAGGGAAATAGTGAGAACCAGGCACAAAGTCCTGGAAATCAGCAGCAGAAGTCTATCTCAGTATGAAACTAAAAATTGCCCAAAGTTGCAAGAAGAAATTGTGAAAACGGTCTCTGAAGCCAGGTTTGGTGACTGAGCTATGGAAGAGCTGCAGCTCTGAAGCACATCGCCCTCTCAGAAAGGGAAGAGAGGAACCAAAGAGGAGCGAGGCTTGGATGGGTGCACAGCAGCACCCTCCCTCCTGTGAGTACCCTGACGGGTACATCAGAGTCCAAAATCCCTGCCAGTGCAGCAGCTGTGCTGGGGCTGAGCAGCAGGCAGGCTGCTGGTGCTCACACACAGCGTGGCAGCAATAGGGACAGGCTTTCCTTGTGATGTGATTCTGCCACACTGCTGTGGGACCAGGACAGGGGGGTTCTGCGTGGAAGCCCCTGGCCTGATCCAAATTCCCAGGGAGGTATGGATGAAGCAGAAATTCCTGCTCCCCTGCCCTGCCACAGGAGGGGTTTGCTTTGCTGGAGAGAAGGTTTTGCAGAGTCTTCTGCAAAGGGCAGGGGTGTGGAGAGGATGAAAGATGTTGCATTCTGCTCTCATCTGAACAGAGGCCTGTTTGTTATTTCGGCCTGGATTTTCCCCCCTTCAGATTTAACCTCCAACTCCTCTCAGACAGATGGATCAGTCTAAGGAAAGAAAGTATTTATTTATTTGGTTATTTTTTTTTTTCCTAGGGAGGAATACCATCTCGTTGGCATGACAACGGTGCTGTGGGCCACCATAAACACTGGATCATTAGCACCAATGCATTGGACTACTACATAGGCCTGGCCATCAGCGCAGCTAAGGTGTGTGGGTTTATGGCGCAATCCCATTAGTATTGCAGCACGGGAATTATCACAGCAGTCACAGTAGTGAGCACTACAGCTGATGCTGAGGTCCAGCCTTACACAGGACTAGCTGCATCGGCGTAAAGCATTTTCCTTCAAAAGAAGGCAGGCACAAAGCATAGGGTTGTCTCTGGTGCATGAGCTGGCTAATATCTAATGCAGCTCCTGGGCAGGACCACCAACATTCTAATACTCTGAGCTCTTAAACAGCATCCCTCTGTGTTACGTAGTACCGTGAGAAAATGCACATGCCTATAAGACACCAGTATATTTCCTCCTAAGAACAGCTAGTTCCTATTACTGCAGATGTGCGGGGTGCTCAGCATGGCTCTGAATTAGATCCACAACCTGTATGTTCTTGGGAAGGAGCAACACGTCTTTCTTTTTACTGTAAAGCACCATTTCAGCTTATATATCTGTAGCAGATATTAATAACAATCATGCTGCACTTGGCTGCTGCAAACTGACTGATGAAAGCAGCCCTAACTCACACAAGTTTCCAATTGATTTTATCTCATGTTAGGCTCTAACTAATCACACCAGAGAGCTGCCTTAAAAGCTCACTAGATCTGTCCTGCTCAGGTTTGCTTGCCTGGCTAAAAGGAAAGGCGGGGGTTGTTTCCAGTTCCCCACTGAATTGGGGTTCCTCAATGAACTGGGAAGCCCCATACCTCAGGTAGGTGCAGCCCCATGTCCCTCCAGGCTTTGCCCCTGTACCAGGCTGTGCGGTCTGTTTGGGACATGAAAGCAAGCCCAACATGTTCCCTGAGGTGTACTCACAGCAAACACCAAAAATAAATAAGAAGAGCTCAGCCCTTGCATTTTGCATGGGCCAAAGCAGGAGCCACTGCTCTGAGCTGCTCTCGGACATGGCTCCAGCTTCCCCAGCTTCCGAGGCACAGTTCAATAGCTTTGCCTTAGTTTTACTTGATCCCATTAATGACAAAAGTGACAAACACATATGCTTTGTCTTTATAGCTATTTCACGCTTTGACATGATCCCAGGCAAGTTACCTATGCTGTCGGCGTGATGGATGGTGCGCACAAGGGGGGTTGGACAGGTGTAGCTCCTGTCACAGGGAAATATTTTTCCACACCATTAGCCTGTGGAACTCATAGCAACAGGACATTGCTCAGAGAGGGATTCAAAAAAGCTCTATAAAAAAGAGTGGATGCTCGTACAGAAAACAAGTGTCCAGTGCTGTAACAGCACATGTTAGAAATAATCAATAGGAAAGGATGTTGCATACTGCCCGTGATTAAATCACACAACTTCAGCTACCAAGAGTTTTGGAGAGAACTTTCCTCAGGAGCAGAGTGTCCCAGAAGTGTCTCATTTAGGTCTCCGGACATGTTATACTAAGCATCTGGCCTCAGCTTTGGAAATGATAATATGGCTGATGTTCACTCGTGAGCAGTGTTCCTGAAACGGTTGATACACCACTTGTCAGGCATCTGCCACCCAGTCTGCAGCCTCATTTTTGGGAAAGGTATTTTCCAAGGGGAAGGTCATATAGGAAATAGTGCCTCAGGACAATGTTTTATGAAGAACACCTAAAACTCATCTGCAAAATCCTGGGCATGTTCTCCACCCTTGCTGTCGAGCTTTGGTGATGAGCAAGATTTTTTAAATAGTGGCATCTTGCAGGATGTCCTGAGAAGTAGAACCAGTAGGTTCTCCTTGCTCTTCTGTGTTACTCAGCAGACTTTGAAGAGATCTAGGTGATGGTGATGAGGATGATGATGATGATGATGATGAGAAAGGGACATGCTTATCTGTCGGCCATCAAAAATTTTTCTAGACTGAAGAAAATTTTCTCACTACTAGCCCTATGACTCAAGACATCATTTAGAGGACTCTTTTCTCATTCTGGGAGGACTAAGTCACTGAGAGTGTGCCAGCTGTAAATTTCAAACTTCTGGCAGATAGTATGATTTCAACCCCACCTCTGCCAGGTTCTTCCTCTGCAAGAGAGAGGGGGCTGGCAGAGGGCAGTCACAGGTGGCTCAGAAGATTAAGAGATCCCATATGAGCTCTCCTGAGCTATCGAACAATCCCTACACCAATCACTAAAGTAATGCTCAGATCAGCTGCTAAAACCAGAATAATGCTCCCAAACTCAAGTCAGTCTTCATCTCAGATGTCCTTGCTAACAGCATCAGGGAGTGAGACACGGCTAACTGCAGAGGCTTCAACTCCTGTTCTCCAGAGGTGTAGCCACCAGCTTATTGAGGCTTAAACCAGGGCCATGGCTCTGACAAAACCAGGGAACAAAAACATTTGGACAGTGGGGACTAGTGCCACCGGCAGCACTTCCCAGCATCTCCTCCCAGGAGGGGACGAGCGTGGGTCCTTCTCCCAGCTGTGAGGGCAGGGTGGTGGTGGCACACTGCTGAGACACGCTGGCTGTAGCCAGCAGAGGGCATGGGGACCACACACGCCAGCCACCCACACCTCCACAGCTGCCTTGAGCGTCATTTTGACAAAAAGTTTATTTTTAATTAATTAATTAATTACCTTGCCATTTTCCCCTCCTCCACTCATACTGCAGATGAAGGGATGCTGGATCTAGCAGAGGTGACAGTACCAGTGAGTTCAGGACATGGTGTCATACCTGAAGAATTTCAGCACTTTCTCGGGGTGTCACTCTTTGGAGGACCCACAGCATCCCAGCAGGTCAGTCCCCAGCAAGTGCAGTGCACTGTCATGGCATCCCGGTGTGCTGCAGGTACATGTGTGATACAGTTTTGCACCACACCTTCTGTAGCTGCTGCCATAATTCATCATATTTCTTAATCTTATTTTATAAGATAGCAGCTAGAGAACACAGTGACAAGTGAGGGGTCTCTTGTTTTAAGAATGGTACGTTGATATTGTAAGGATCCAGCAGGCTTACAGTCAGAGGCACTATTCTTGGTGGAATTTACAAGTACCCTTGACTTTATGTATTATTGGTAATCCTATTGAAATCTGTATGCATAAAGTTAAGTGCATCTAATCAACTCTGTAGGTTCAGGATTGTATATATTAATTTCATTTAGACTTCAGTATTTAGAACAGCATTTGCAATGAGAAGGTACAGCCCTGTGATAGCCCATAACAATCTCAAATTTTGTTTTAATATTAATTAAAAAAAAAAAAGAAATTGAGTTGTACCTTATTATTCCTAGAGATGAGCAATACACACAATGTTAAATTAGATGTTCAAAGTTATTTGAGGGTCCAAATTATCAGGGTAGAATATATTTCAGTGGAAATTTTTCCTATGGGCCTCTGTGCATATCACAGCTCCAGAGTGGTGCAGGAGTCCATGTTTATGGATCCATTTTCAGGATCAAAACCCTCATTAGTAATACAGATTAATGGTAATTACAAATATAAATAACTTGAGTGTATCTTCTCATTTTCCTCTGAAGACATTGCTCACAGAAGCTAGCTAAATGCCAGACTTGTTCCCTGAATCCAAACTGTATTAAGTTCTTGTGTAACGGTGCAGTAACATAAAGTTAAATAAAGCTGCAAAATTTTTTTTTCAAGCCTCAAATCATGGAGCTTGATTCTCAGCTAGCGTAAATTGGACACCGGCGCAGGATTCAGATCCCTTTTTCCATACGAAGGAACTGAAAAATTAAAAAAAAAAAAATAATGCTTTTTGAGTAAGAACAAAATAGTTTAAATCCAAGGGATCGTTTTTCATGATGTTGTAAGTGCTGAAAACATGACTTTATAATAAGAGCCCTTTTTTAACCAGAATTGTGTAACTGTGACTGTGATGCTGTAGCACAATCTGGGCTGTGGCTGCTCGCAGACTGAATGTTTTCCCCAAGATCCCTGGGAGATAAGGGTTGGTTTTTAATGGGGCTTCCTGAAGTGTGTCAAAATTCTGATGTTATTTAAAATGTGGCTCATCTATACTACCCTATGGAATATTTCTCTTAGTTCTCAACTGACTGGTCCTGCTAGTGCAGAGCGTGCCACAGGCTGAGCACCTTGGCAATGTGTGTGGTGGCAGTGAACGCAGCGTCCCCACACTGATCAGCAGGGCTCGGGTGCTGGGGCACAGCTGTACCTGCAGCCTGTGGGGCAGCTGTTTCCAAAGAGGTGTTAGAAATTACCCCAAAAAATCATAATTTTGGTTAATCAAAGGGTAACTGCATGGTGTAACCCATGAGCAGACTATATACACAGTAATGTTTGCTCACAGTTGTGAGAGGTTTTTACCTGGAATATCTAAATGCCAGTTTTTACACGAAGCAGAAAAGGAGCTCTGGAATCTGAGACCACATTTACCATCATGCCACAGCTGATCCGTGGAAGAAGGCAGTGCTTGCTGCCTGCCTGCCAGCCTCCTCGCTCGTGCACACGGCGTGCAGGGAAGCAGGAGTGGAGCAGATGCCTCGAAGGGGAGACATGCTCTTTTTGTGGAGTGTCATCAGCCTCTGTGTGGCTGAGCTGCAGGTCAGAGCAGGGACAGAGCTGCTGGTGGTTATTTAAAGAAAGTATGTGAAGCTCCTTCACCCAGGTGCTTCCCTGAGTTGAGGAGCTGAAATGACACTATGTTTTATTTTTAAATTTAAGTGTGAAAATAAGAAAGCCTTTTTTGTTGTTTCTTTTTTTCTACATTTACTACCATTTCCAAAGATTTTACTGTTCACGAGGCCTGCCAGCACTCTTGACTGCATAAGACCTGTCTCTGCAGGGTTGGAGTGATGGGTGAGTTTCAGCCCAGTGGAGAAGCACAACATTATGGTCTGCACAAGGCACCCAGTTAAGGCCTGGGGCCACGTTTCTTGCTGTGCCCGTGAACACTGTTACAGCGGTTGGTAAATTCAGTGATCCCGTGGAGTAACAGGCAAGTGAGCCTGTATACTTTAGTGACGAGTCACTGCTTACACAAGTTGTTGGATGACACAACATATCCCCTCTTCCTCTCTCACACATAGGATGTACCCAAGTTGTTGATGATGCTGATAGAGAGCACTTTTTTTCCCATGTATGTTGTATAGCACAGTCATATTTTGAGAAGTGTGGAGTTAGATAAGAGCCAAAAAAATGCTGCCCATATTCTGTTTTTAAGAACAACCTGAAATTATTTAGCAGTTGAAGAAAAAACCAAAACAGTTCCCTCTTGGGCAGAATAAATCAGTCTCTTGGATCAATCCCTGGTGTACTTCCCAAGAAACAATGAGACAAGGGTTTCATCTGAGCCCCCATCTACAACTGGCTCTTCCATTTCCTATGACCGGCAGTTTTTGCTCGGGACAATCCCAGGGCTGGCAAGGGAGTCGCCTGTGGCTGAGGTGGAGCGCGTGTGCGGGAGGGTTTGTGCAGAGCTACAATGTGCATCCAGGAAACATTAAAATAGCAATGTGAGTGCCATGCGTGTGTGCTGCAGTTGGAGAAACACTGGGAGTGTGAAGTCCCTAAATTGCTCTCTGGCTCTGCAGCGGCTATCCAAGGCAAATTTGGGAATGTTGTTAGATCTGCACTTCCCTGGGCACCCCTGAGTGCCAGCAGACGCAGCAGGGTGCGTGGGGTGAGCATCCCGCAGGGTGCCGGTCGCCTCAGGGCTGGAGGGGTACAGGACTGCTCTGGGGAGGGATGTTGTCACCTGGGGGACCCTCCAGCGTCCCACTGCAATTTGGGAGGGGGAAAAATATGACCGGTTCAGGAACTAACGGCGAGTGGGCGATGCCAGTGCAGAGGGGCTTGGGGAGAAGAGGAGACCAGCCCCCCGACTCCCCATTTGGGCACCACCGGGGGCTGTGCCTGGCGGCCGGCCGGCGGGTGGTCGCCCGGTGCTGGACTGCATTTCCC
>NW_010101710.1:0-13219 GCF_000699245.1 Pterocles gutturalis
TCTCTTTCTCTCATCTTATCGGGCAACATAGCCATTATCCGGTTAAATCTGCTGGTTACCTCAAGCCAGAACTCCTCTGAGCATTTGGTTATTATTCCGCAAAAATTGCTCATCCTGAAGAAAGGAAGAAATTGAGCTAATGTTTAGATGCAAAAAAAAAAAAAAAAAAAAAATCCCTTCTCTCTACCAGTCTAGTTCTAAAACTCTGTCTTCTTTATGGATGCCTTTTTAAATGATAAATAAATTGCACTTGCCACTCAGTTGGAGAGTAGCCCAGTTGGAGCTGTAGCAAACAGAGAAGCTGGATGCTGGGTTCACTGGGCCCTCAGATCTTGAACTTCAACTGGCTCACTAAATCTACCATTAACTTCCAAAGAATCAGAATTTTACTTCAGCATCCACATAGTTGTCATGTCCAAGCAAATATAGGCTCTACCACATTGATCGTGGCTTTGTTAAGAGGTCATAAACACCCGCTGCTCTGCAAGTTATTTTGATGTCCTTTTTCCACTCAAAATAGTGTGAAAGAGAACATTTGCTTCCCAGAAAACAAAACAGCTTCCTAATAGATCCTTCTGACACCAATCCAGAGCAGCAATACCTTATCCTGGGAGCAACCCCACTAAAAATCAAGGTACAGAGCACTCAGGAGCCACTTAGCAGTAGCCAAAAATGCATAGAGCCATTCTGCTCCTGATTTAGCATAACAGTCAGAAGAAACAAATACCTTCAGATAACCATGGACTTTGTACATTAAAGGATCTCCAATACCTCAGGAGCAGGTAAAATCTCAGAGGCTCTGTTTCAAGCAGGTGAAGGTGACAGTGCACTTTCTAAATCAGAATATGCACTCATCTTCTCAATTAGGAAGAAAAAACAAACAATAACAACAAAAATCCACATGAATGTGCACACACAGCACTAACTTCTACAAGCAGTAACTTTCTCCTTTTCAATGAGCTCTTCAGCAATTAACTCCACATAATCATTTCTGTACTGCAAGTTCTAACACTTCCTCTTTTTTTTTTGTCAGAGCTGATCATGGGCAATGATTTTTTGACTCTTGGGCAGGGCATGCTTGGGTAGACAGCTAGGCATTGCATTCTGTTTATGCTGGACAAGAACTTTGAAAAGGTTCAATTCATTCTTAGTTGGAAAACAAGTCAAGAGTCATACGCTTTTTTAGACGCTGCTCAGGTCTGTCCTGTTTGCTTCCCTGGAGTCCCTTAGACTTGGTGCCAAAATTAGTATTCTACCAGTTCATGCAGTCCAAAACTGATTACAAGAGTTCCATTAACAGGTTTCTGCCTCTTTTCTCAAATATGGAATTAGGCTCAAAAAACTAGACCTTTCCTAACCAAAGCAGAAACTACTTAAAATTTTTTTTCTGCTAAGTTTTGGTTAAAAGCACTTAAAAAAAAAAAAAAGAATAAAAGGAAAAAAGAGAGAGGAAAATAAAATACTCAAACAGACACCCCTTTAGGGAGCATCACAGAAATAAGCAGGAAATCCATCAAGTTTCTGGATGAGTTCCCCATTTGGTTTCTTAACACAGCAAATGGATGTCTGGAAAGCACAGACTTCTGCCTTTGAGCAATCTGTGTAGTAACAAATAGGAAACAGGAAGCTTCAGCTCCATTTTCGAAGCCACCAGGCTGCACCACAGCTTGCTAGGCAGGAGTTCCATCCAAAACTTACGGCTTCCAGCACACTAACAGTGCCAGCGCTTCATCTGTAAAGAAACAGGTGCACATACAGTATCCAAACTTCTGACTCCTTCATATCTTGTGAGGCAAGACGGTTAGGAACCAATCATAGAATCATTTAGGTTGGAAAAGACCATTGAGTCCAACCATAACCCAACACTGCCAAGTCCACCACCAAACCATGTCCCTAAGCGCAACATCTACACATCTTTTAAAACCAGGGATGGTGACTCAACTAATTCCCTGGGCAGCGTGTTCTAGTGCTTGATAAGCCTTTTGGTGAAGAAATTTTTCCTAATATCCAGTGTAAGTCCTCCCTCAGCACAACTTTCAGCCATTCCCTCTAATTCAAAAGGTCTTAGCTGTCCGTTCATCAGAAGCTCATCTCCCATGGGCACTTGCCTAAATCCAGCATCCTCCTCTTGCTCATAGGCTGTATATTGCTTTCAAAAACCAAACCCAAAACTTAAGTTTGAAGATACCACAACAGGATTATTTCTTTCTTTGAAGAAGAGGGCGAAGTTATTGTTCACTTTCTGTGCAATTTAACACCAGCCGGCCTCATCCTCCCTGGTTGTCTGAAACTCCACTCCATGACTGGCAACTGAGGGTTTCACAAAGGGTAGAGTGGCTTTTCTTTTATCTTCCACAAGTTTTTACAAAAGTTTGCAGCACCTGCCTCCTGTTCCATACCTTTCCTCCTCTGCCAGTGATGACCATCCTATCATTTCTGTTTCTCTGTCATAAGCCATTACACATGACACTGTGCACCAAGAACACCATTTCTTAACTAAACCCGCAAAACCACCATCTTCATACTTCGCAACTGAAGGCTGGACTGATTTTTACTCCTAAACAAAAGTCTCCCTGTTAGCATTATCAATCTTTATGACAGCCATTTATTTAAATTAGTATAGTTATTTAAAGCACAGAATAAGAAATATAATTTGTTCACTACTTGAATTTTGGCCCTCCCTCGCAGAAAATTTTTTTTGCCCCTCCTTCACCAATATATTTATTGCCATTCTGGCTGTTTTGTTCCACTAATTAATTTTAAGTCTCCCAAACACTAAACCCTCTTCATATTCCCTTGGGGTATTAGATTGCACACACTTGTGGCAAAGGAAGGGAGCTTCCCCTGGTATTTATCACACATGCAGGCAGAAACCTGGCTGGTTTGTGCATGCAGCAGTGCACCACTGACCTCTGCTGGATGACTTAATTCAAAGCAGCCTAGACTTCAGGATGATCATCCCTGAGGACGACCACAGGATGAGGTCATTGCAGCCATGGCTACAGAACACACCACAGGACTTCTTTGCAATTTTATTGTGTGCACAGTTTGAAGAGTTTGACTAATATCTGTAAGATCGTTGAAGAATGAAGAATTCACACCCATAAGAAAATACTTCCTTTTAGAGCCCACACTTAGTCCGCCTCCAGAGTTTTAGTGTTGTATCTGACTGTCCATGTCCACGCTACTCCAGTAACTGGGCCACTATTTGCTTCAAGATAAGGCACTGTATTGGGTCTGGTCTGGCTGAGTTGGAGTCAGTATCCCCCCAGCACCCTCCCAGTGCTGAGTGTGACCCTGGCAGCCAGCAGGGTGTGTCACACATCTGGGTAGGGGCGGAGCCGGGACAGCTGACCCGGATTGGCTGCTCCAGACCATGTGACAGCAGCTCAGACATAAAGCCAAGGGCAGGCAGGAGGAGGGGGACATTTGTTGCTGTGTTTGTCTCCAGGAGCAGCTGTTGCACACACTGAAGCTCTGCCTTCCTGGGAAGTGGCTGGACATCACTTACTGAGGGAAAGCAGAGAATAACATCTGTGTTTTCCTTTTGTTTCTGTGTGTGGCCTTGGCCTTTGTTTAATTAAACTGCTTTTATCTTGACCCATAAGGTTTTCATCTGATTCACCCCCTTTATTTTGCTGAAGGGGGAGTGATAGAGGGGCCTGGTGGGTACCTGGCATCCAGCCAAGGTTAGTTAAGCCACCACAGGCACCCAATCCAAAATAACACTCCTGATCACATGAACTGCCTGGGATGCTCATGGTTACAAATCCTATTGTAAAAGTTTTTACAGAAGGACCTTGCAAATGATGCTGATACATAGCCCATCTTGTTCACACCCCATTGCCTCACCTTTATCCAGAGGTACTACGGGGCAGTCATACTATTCAGCACACATTGTTGCAACAAGTGAATATTTGCAAGACTAAAGACCACTTAATCACAAACTTACTGCCCAAACCAGCAAGGAGAAGGGAGACAGGAAAAAAAGACACCACCAATGTTATTCTTCACAAGTTCAGCCAACCACCATTTCCCAAAGACTACGGCCATTAACGAGTCATGGCACCAGAATACTCTCTAGTGCTGCCTGATAACTGAGAAGGTGGTTGGCATGGCAAGAAAAAACCCAAACCCAACAAACCATCAGCAGCCCCGTATACCTACACTGGGACACAACAGACCAAGCAAGCAACTGAAACCCCCTGACACTGGGACCAGCCCACTGTACGCACGTGCAACAGCCAAATAGTAAGTGGCTAATACTGAGCTGCAACTGGCCATTTGAATGCATTAGCAATCACCTTCCCTCTTCCTGCTTTCCCGAGACTAAAGGTAAACATGCAACATACCACCATGGAAGAGTTATTACACATTACATCTTCCTGAAACAGCAGGACCACAAAAGTGTATGTGGTTTTGTCCAGATAAGAGAGATCCAGCACTGTCAAATGCACTTCATCCATAGCGATGGCAGTATATCAAAGGGGGCCAGTTACACATCTACCTTTGATACAGTTTTGAAGAGGCAAAAAGCAAAGAACCACAGAAGAGCTGGGACATAGCATAAGAGGGTGGTGATGCACAAAAGCCAATCAAAGGTCTTGCATTTCCTGTAGTTAGGACATACAAACTGTTTTCCAGCCATGGCACTCTCAGGATGTCTATACTGGCACTACACAAACTGGATGCTGCAATGAGAGCAAAGACTTCATAACAAGAAAATACAGTTACAGTCATTATGTTTTTCTATGGTAAATGCAGAGTTGCCAATATTGCCAAGTTTGAGCAGGGTCTGCAACTCATTACATGTCACTTCTTACACTTAGAAGATCAATTTGTGCTGTCTCCAGATCTAGTGAGCTAAAGAAGCTCACTTGTTAGGTTTTCCAAGATTCTTTTTGCATCTTTGCATCAGAACTGACAAGTTTATGCTGGGAAACCTTCCTGCTAGGAAGCAGTTTCTATGGTTCTTACTATTTTGTTTTGTTTCTTTTAAATGTAGGTTCAAGATGGAAATTCTCACCAAATCCAAAGTTTGCCTATCTAAAATAGAGGCCCACAGTTCACATCCCTGCTTTTGACCACACAGACCCAGCCTGAAACCTGGGTCTCCCACAGTCACAGATACACTGGGTGAAAGGGACCCTGGGAAGTCTCCAGTCCAGCTTGCACCTGCAGCAGGACCACTGCCCATGTGAGATGAGGTTAGCCTTGGTTTGGTGTAGCCAAGCCTTGAAAGCCTTCAGGGATGGACATTTCACTAGCTTTTTGGACAACCTGTTACTTCTGCATACCAGGCAAATGTCCACACCATAACCATTCTCAAAACACAGCCTTTGTAACTGGAGGGAAAAAAAAAAGTCTTATTTATATCATATATTCTAGCTGCCCAGGGGCCTGGCTACCACACGGGAATGAAGCAAAAAGACAATGTTTCCCTTTGGAGGTGTTTTTGACAGCAGAATGGCCAGGCAGAATCTGTGGAAAGACAGAATCTATCCCCTTCCAAAGCCTATTAACACATGCTCTAGTTAGTTCTGCAAATAAAGCAATTTTTCCTAGCTACTTAATTGAACTTTTCAAGGGTGCAGGGTAGATAAAACTGAAAGGTAGAATCAAGCCTATGATTTAGCACAAGCTTGACGTGCTAGTGTCAGACACTCAAGATCAAAATATACTTTGGTAAGAATTGTCTACTTAGGTGTCCCCTTAAAGGGGATATATAAAACTATCAAGGAAGACCTAAGCCAGGCTGCATTTTGCCCTTGATACAAATACAGTAATACAGACCAGAGAGTGGAAGAGGAAGTCTTGGGAAAGTATCTAACCACACAACCATGGAACATACCATGAGCCAGGAAAAGAGAGCGATGTGTGTATCCATGTACTCCTCATGCTACAAAACCAATACAGTAAGCCGTTCCCCTTTTTATACAAACAAAGCATAAGAGGGCATCAGGTACCAAGTAGTAACATACATTCAAATGTATTTTCTAGAGCTAGTCTCATCCTGGAACAAGAAAAATTATGAGCTGATGTTAAAGGGGCAAGAGTCTTTCAAAACTCTGGCTATAAAGAAGTCATAGGCATAGATATGGTTTACTTCCTTGGCCTTGCAACCTGACATACATTGGGCATTTCATTACAAGTTCCAGATTCCCATTCACAACAGTAAAGAATTCTTAAAGTACTTTCTCTCCACTCGGCCAGGGAAATACCACGTTTTTCTAGCCCCTGCATCTTGCTCATTTTTCATAGCAATTGTGAGAGCAGCCTTCCAGTACCTAAAGGGGGCTACAGGAGAGATGGGGAGGCACTCTTTATCAGGGAGTGTAGTGAGAGGACAAGGGGTAACAGTTATAAGCTGAAAGAGGGTAGATTTAGATTAGACATTAGGAAGAATTTTTTCACTATGAGGGTGGTGAGGCACTGGAACATGTTGTCCAGGGAAGTTGTGGATGCCCCATCCCTGGAGGTGTTCAAGGCCAGGCTGGATGAGGCTTTGAGCAACCTGGTCTAGTGGAGGGTGTCCCTGCCCATGGCAGGGGGGGTTGGAGCTTGATCTTTAAGGTCCTTTCCAACCCAAACCATTCTGTGATTCTATGAACCATGCAGAAGAGCAGCCTATAATCAGAAAAAGCTGACAAAGTAATTCTCACTGAACAGTCTCACTTCTGAGTTTAGATTCAGTATCATGCACCCTTAGCACCATATATCAGTTTTCAGAAGTCAAAGTTCTGTAGAAGTCCATTCTGGAAGAACAGAACTCACTAATAATTTATTTTTATTTTAGTTAATTTAAATTTAAGGGAGAGAGTCCCTATTATTTAATAAAGGGAGGGTCAAAGTTGCTTCCCTTCCAACCAAATATTTCCATGTTCTGATACTACTGTTGCATTTCACTTGTATCTATGTAATAAAAGTAACAATATTAAGTTTATGTGCCCATATCCCTACATACAACTACTGCTCCACAAAGTCAACTTCAATCTGTCCCAGAAGTCTTTTACTTGGGCTGAGAGAAGAAAGGAAGGATCAGAAGCTTGAAAAGAACTTCTAGTACAAATTTACTGTTTAGTGTAGTTGAATATAATAATATAGTTTTTTAAAATAATCTTGTCTTTATATCTTAACACAGACTACTTCCCAAGATCTTCCACACTTTTTCCTGAAGTTAGCTATAGCCTTTATGCACACAATTGTTTGTTTTTTATATATTAAAAATAGCAACCTGCTCCTGGGTCCTGGAGGAGATACAGCTTTTTATCTAAGTAAATACCATGTTTAACCAGCATCCACTTCTAGAAAGAAATCACAGAATGCACATGCAAATATTTAAGTTTTAGTGTCCTCTTCAGAGTGAACTAGACCTTTTTCCCCTTGCAATAGTTTTTCATTATAAGTGCAAAAACTGTTCTATATACATGAACTAGTACATAGGGGAAAAAATACAGCATTTCCACTATAATTAATCAGTCTTTATCAGCAGCATAATTATGTTTAGAACAGTAGCACAGTAACTATTTGAAAAAAGTTTACATACTACAAGAATCATAAAGGTTTGGGGGGAGACACTCCCTAAAGCATTTCTGCATCATGTTTTAGGATTACTTTCAGGAATAGAGTACTACCTGTTTTTCTAATTCTCCTTATTTTAAAGTTTATCAATCTTGCACTCAAACCAGAATCCCACTGTCTCAGAAGAAAGCACACTGGATGTGAAAAGTTATTTTCCAAGGTAGGTTACTACAGCATGCACTCAGTAGGTCAAGTGTGGCATAAAGCTGGTTGTTAGTTTGTTTCTTCAGCAGAAGAAAAGGTTGTTCCATTAGAGCAGTCACTGGTTAATAATGCCACTGGTACACCCAGTTCAATCCAGCATGCAGTTGTTTTGTGTGTCAGGGCACTGACTGCCTCGTGTCTGTCAATGGGTAGATAGGTAGCAAACCCATCACACCTATGATTCTACATTAGGCTTTAGTAAACACACTCTCCTTTTCTTTCTGTATCTGGTCTACTGATATTGTGGCAACATGACATGTATTTTCACTTGTTTCAGTAGACCAAATTCCATACTTCAATCTTATCTGTTACCCATAACCAAGTGTTTTGAATAAGTTTACAGAGTACATTTCAGATTTTCCAGACAGATACTTGCAGGCTCTCATGATCATCATAAGTCCACCCCAGACTCATTCCAGACCTCTTGCAGAACGACACACCCTGGCTGCCCACCTACTGTTGTGTCAAAGTTGAATTCATTAGTAAATGAACCCCAAGGTGCCCTTTCTATAAAATCATAACAAGTTACAAGTCAATGTACTAAAAGTCCATCACATAAAACAGTTAACAAATACTTAAGTATAATTTCTGTCAAAGGAGTATCATCTCCTTTTAGAAGTGAATGTTATTTACTACTCAAATCACACTTTTATTTTGTTTAGAAAAGGGAAACTACAGTCCTCTGTACGTTCTAGTTTCTCCTTAACACGTAGAGTACCTCTAAAAAGTTCATGGACTACAGACTAGAGCAGAACAAATATTTTTCCACACTAAAACAAACAAAAAACCCCTGAACAACACAGAAACCCTAAGCCTAAAAACTCATCTAAAAGTTCTAGGTATTTGGAGAGAAAAAGGAAACCAAATCCCAGCAAGTCCAGAGAAAGAGCCACCAGTTGGCTTTGCCATTTGCTTTCCCCTGTGAGCCTTTGTTACCTACTGAAGCTCCAGCTCTTACACAAGTTATCATATCAGTAACTCAAAGGGATTTACTGCAGGTTGTGTGCTATAAAATCAGTGCAAAGAAGTTCAAGTTTGACCATATTTTGATAGATACAATCATTAAAATACTGGTTGAAGAAACTGCATAGATTGTATTCTTGTCACAAAAACTATGTTGTCCTGAAACTAGGCTTTTTAACTAGGATGTTACAACAGCCAAGATACACAAGTTAATTATAAGTTGAGTTAAGAACACCTTATGTAAAAGGCAAAACCTGCCTTGAACTCATATGGGACAAGTACATGCAGGCACACGACAGTACAGACACACCCAAACAGCACTCTGCCCTATTACACAGGACATTCTATGCTGCCACACCAAAAACTTCGGAAGGCTAAACTCCTCATTTTGCTATTAGAAAAAATTAGGGCCAAGTGCTGTCATTAGTAACCTAGATTGCAAAACTGCCCCCTCCACAATAATCCAGAATCTCATCATGGCTACCCCATCACAGCAATTCTGCAAAAACAAAAGTGTATATCATATAGGTGTAGCAGAGATGCTTGGTTCAACACCTACCTGGAAAAAGAGGTTTGGGGACAAAAAAAAAAAGTAGATGGATTTTCCCCCTCTTTCATTACCAAGCCTTTTTTAGCAAATCTCACTAGATATCACATACTGTTTAACTTCTAAACTCTAACAACTGGCAACCTACAAGGGGCTCCTGAAGTTACTCCTCCTTACTGTACACCTTGTTAGGGCAAGTAACCAGGATGCAACACACCACAACCCTTTTGTAGGTGCAGCATACTCCCCATGCCAGCTGACATGTTTCACTCCAAGGCATCATGAAAGGAGAGCTGTTGTATTTAGGTTGATGCTGATCATGAAGCAACCTGAACTTTAGCATTAAATACTGATACAGCAACATAAGGTCATACACAGAACCACTCTATAAATGCACTCTCTCTCTCACAAGCATATAACAGCCGTATTTCCAGGACCAGCATGAAGAGGGTGAATAGGACCAACCAGTCACTGTCCCTTCTAATAGAAGAACCAGGGGCCAAACAAAGCAACTGAGAAGCCAGGTTCAAAACAAACAAAAGGGAACAGCTCTTCATGCAGAGAGCAGTAAACCTGCAGAACACAAAGTCCTCTGTCAAGCAGGCCACAAAAGGATTTACACAGGTTCAAGGGAAGGTTAGAGAAATACTTGGAAGAAATCTAGTCAGAGTTACTGAATACATAAGCAACTTCTAGTCACTGAAGTTTGGGGGAGGGGAGCAGACAGGCAGCACTTGAACTTGTGGCTCTGTCATGTACCAAAAGTATGTGGCTTTAGGCAACAGAGAAAAGTGCTGGAGGATTGCTGGTCTGAACCAGTGCAACTGTTCTCATGTTCACACCCTCAAATTTGCTCCTTCTAAAGATGGTTCCCAGCCTCTATTATAACTGATCAGTAGTTCCATCTTTAGTGGAACTATCAGTCTGTTCCTCTAGGACTCAAAAATACTTATTTTAAAAATTATAGTTACAAAATAATAATTGTAGCAGAACTCCTCATCAATTCCATTTTGGAAGTCTTTGTTGTCTTTCTATGCAAAAACTCTTATGTTGAGGTATTTTAAGCTTAGCTTATAGATAACCTAATCATAGTAAGTATCATTTCAAGAATTTGGATTTAAACTTAAGCTCTTAAATCATTATTTAAGAATTAAAGTGTTCTTCAGAAGTGTCATTGAGAGATTTGAGAGCACAGTTCTGACCTTAAGAGGACCTGTACTTCTAAGTTAAAGCCTTCTTCAAAGCTTAAAATCTGTGCTCCCTTAAATAAGAAGATAAGGCTGTTCATTCATAATTACAGAAATCCCACAGTTTCATTACAGGTACAGTCATTTCAAGTCAGGTGACCTACCAAATATTCTCCAATGCATTTGTTAGCTGCTGTTGTTCAATATCATAAAGTTTCACTTTGAAGCCTCCAGCAGCAAACACCATGGCCCAGCTGCGACCAATGAGTCCACTGTAAAAAAAAAAAAAAAAGCAGCTAATTAATTAATCAGCATTTGTTTTGGGGAAAGAGGTCTTAGAAGCATCACAAGAAGGAAGACAGAGCTTGGATTCTTCACTATTTGACTAAAAGATCAGTTACATACTGATAAGAAACAAATCTCTCTGTAACAGAGAAATATCCTTTGCTAGCTGTTGACAGTTTCTCTGAGAGCTGGGAGAAAGATAAGTAGGAAGAAACAGAAAAAGCGCAGCAGAATTCAAACAGTAGGAACCACTACTTTGGGACACTGGACTCAAGTATCAAAAGTCTGGTCAGCCACAATCTTAACCTGGACTTGGTGCACGGAATTACACTAAAGAGAGGTTTTTAAACAAACAAACCCTAATTTGTTCACTTCATAGCCTAAAGACAGACAGCAGCCCACTGGTCCAAGAGTGCAGGATCCTGCTTCAGAGACGATCAGAAAACCCAAGGCCCAGCTACCAAAGTCATGGGTCCTCTCCAATTCAGGAAGTACCATAAGCATGTGAAAAGGAAAAAAACCAACCAAACAACCTAACATGGGTTTGATACCACTTTTCCACCTACCCACCTCTAGCACTACCTTTACTTTTAGATTAAGCACTCTACCATGCTGGAAGCACACAGAAATAGTCCAGCTATGTCTTTTGGCAAAATCACATTACTGAGAAGTACAGAGAAAACTTGTAGTGACTGACAATTTTATCACATCTTTCAAAGCAACGCAGGTTTTAACTCAAATTTATAGCAGGCATCAGTCTCTTCAAATGGAAGCACTGAAGCACAGGGTCATCAGCTTAAATAACCCAAGATCATAAATAAAACATTTCCATAACAGAGACGAGATCAGAACTCCATATCCATGACTGTCACAGTGAGGGTTTTGCTAATTATATGCATTTCCTGTCATTGCCAAGATCACTGTATTTGCAGCATTAAACTTAAGCAACCTCTGGCAACCAGAAAATGCAAGGCCACTAGGGTATCAATAAAGAATTAAAAACAGAATAAAAGTCAGCAATAAAGCAATAGGGCAGATGAGAAAAGAAGGAAAAGAAAACAGCCTTTAGTTTAAATATAAAAAAAAGGGAGGGGAACAAAACAGGAAGTTTCACGAAACAGCAAGAATCAGTGGAAATAACTGGGACAAAAAAAAACAAAACAACCCTGAAACTCTGCATTTAGTGTTGTTAAGTGGACAGTAAGTTCTCACTCAAAACTTACCATTTAAAAGAAAAAACACACGACTCCACTGTAGTAAGCCCACACCTCAGCAGTTCTCAGGCAAACTACAGAACAAGCAAGCTTATGGAAAAGGTAAAGTATAGGTTGGCTACTGTAGCCTCCTGGATAACAAGTAAGTTCTAAAATAAAAACATTTGGATGACTTAAGCCAGCATATCTGAGCTACCAGTATCTTTATAAATTAGCATCATCTCTAACTGCATTTTTAAATTAAGTTTCCTTAAATCAGTGTTTGATTAAAAATCTTTTATTTTAATACAACATCCTAAGAATGTGTTTTTCTTTTGAACTACAGAGCATACAAAATTAGTCGATGGTACATATCAGACCTGCACTGTTACTCCATTGTACACAACAGCAACATTACAACCCGATGTAGCATATTTGACCTCAGGACAGTGCTTTTTGACACGTTAAGCACTGTCATTTTGGGTCCAGCGATGAAGTATGAACGACCAGATCTGCTCACACAACTTCTGCAGGTGCTGCCATCCACAAACAGCTTTTCTGCCTTCAGTGCAATTGCGCCACAGCAGCCGCAGAGCAAGAGCACCACTCTCCCGACCCTTCGCACACCTACGGTCAATAAAAGTTCCCCGAAGGCCACCAGTGAGAGCCAGCTTTGTCACCGTCACATGATGGCCCAAGACACGTGTCCCAAGTCCTCAAGTGGTCTCGCTAATAGAGTCTGCTGCAGCCCACACATCCAGCACCAAGTTATAGCGGTGCCCAGGGGGGCTGTGACCATCTGGCACGTGTTTTCTCTCCCCTCCAGACTGTTGTTCAAATAAAGAACTTCAATTTTAGCTTAAAAAAGAGGATGAAGCAATGCATTCCCACATGTCAGAAATACTGTCGTGTCTTGTGGCAAGAAAGTATTACTGCAGGAGTGCCTGAGAAAAACTTTGGAGTTTCTTGACATAGCTGACAAACAGGATCTCAAAGCTGTGCTCAGATTTCTCCCCTCCTCGTGCACTTACAGGCACACAAGGCACTGCAACGACAACCGGCTGCGGCCGTTCAGGCCCGAAGGATGGCTCACTTCGGGTAGACACCCAGGGCATGTTTGGTTCTGGTTTTGGGTCAGGTTCTTTGGTTGTTTGGTTTTTCTAAAGTAACACAGACTTGTCAGGGCCTTCAGCAAAGACACCCTTCCTAACGAGCCAACAGGTGCGTTCACCCCCGCGTTCCTAATTCCAGCACCGGCG